>NW_003298922.1:0-55460 GCF_000151645.1 Tuber melanosporum
AGCGGTACATGTTAATGTAACAAAGGATCTTGGAAATACAAATTAGCAGAGAGTTCGCCCAAGGACGCTCCCAGTTCGTTAAGGATGGATGAGAAAGGAAGAGGAGAGGATATAAAATTAAGAAATATCAGAATAGAAATGAAAATCTGAAAAGGGGGAAGGAAAGTAACAAAAGCAAGCAGTAGCCTTGCAACGGGACAGCGTCCACAGGACTGGCGGATATAGAGTCACGACCACGCGCTGCGCTCTGGTGGCCGAGTGGTTAGCGACAACGAGGAAAAGCGAGGGATGGGCGTCATGTGATTACCTAGCCTCGATAAACGGTGATGAGCCTAAAAAAAACAAAAAAAACACACAAACTAGAACATATGGTTGTAACTGAAGGCTAAAAATAATCCCTTGTTAACGAATAGTAATTATTTGTTATACTATATACTTAACGAGAAGTAAGTAAAATAAAAGTCACTGAATGTGAGATAATTGGACAGTGTGCTGGGAAGTCAAAAATTAATGAGGTATAAGACCGGGAGGAACAGAAATTAGTGTCTTGGAGAGATATCTGATGTTACTCGAACTTTACTTGCGATTTTCAAAAATATCCGGATGCCGTCAATTAGCTTGGCGCCAAGGCCCTAGAAGTGCTGGTGCTGAACGGTCAAGGAATATGGTAGTTCAAGACATTATTGATTAAAATTAAATATTATGAGAGAGTAGGAAACGGGTAGTGGGAGTGTAAGGAAAAAGAACAAGTAGAAGGAGACTCATCAAGCTTGAAAATTATTCCCCCCTTTTTTAGCAATACATCGTACAATGATATCAGGTAGCTTAATGATTTCATGGTTAATCTCTTCAATGGTAATCTTGGACTATTCCTCCTCTAGTACAATTCTCATTTCAGCAGATATTCAGATTTGTTCAGACGCATGCCAGCGGAGGATTCTCATCTTCATCAGTTGCCAAATATGTTCAATCGGGTTGAAGTCAGGCGAGTTTGCCGGCCATGTAACTCCCTCTATTCCGTCATTTTTTCGTTCGAGATTTGGGAACTCTGAGTTGTGAGATGGTGCATTATCCTCCATCAGTAGGAAGTAGGGATTGAAGGCTAATCTCACCTTACAGGTTGGCCAGAGGAGTGGGCAGCAGAGACCAGTAACATATCGTTAAAAGTCTACCCCCTTAGAATCCTTTCACTTTAGCTTTTTGACATTATATTTTTTTCCCCACCAGGACTGTGTAGTTTTTATTTTTTCACCTCCTGGTTTGCTTAATGCTGCCTTCCATAGTTCTCTTGCAACCTCTAATTCGCTCTCTTTTAGAAGTCTAAACTCCTCAGTTGTCCTCCGTTACCTATTCAGCTTCTCTTCCTCCCCTCCTGATTTCACATTCCATTCCCCAATCTCTTTCTTTGCCATATCCATTTCTTCCATTGTCTCAGCCAATCAAACGTGAAAGGCCCCTTCCAATTCCGGCTAATCATTCCCTAACACATTACTGAGGTGACCTGTATCACAAACATAGCTTGACATGAAAAAGGTTTTCATGTAATACATGGTTATGAGTCACAGGTATGTTATTGTTTCACACATATGACTCATTCTGTAACATGTTCGCAAGGTGCTAATCACGTTATCGGTAATAGATACGATAGTTGGCAGGTGGCCTGCTCTTTCAGAGAGGAGGTAAGAGCTGAGAACTAAAGGAGGCTCCGACGGTGTACTGAGTAACAAAGAAGTAACCATTCAACCAAGTATATTGAATACTGTCTGTCGAAGTCTGCCTTTTCTATCGTAGAAACAGGGGGTCTTTAAATACACAAATCTGTTTATGTCTAGCATGAACGAAACTAATCAAAGGTATCAAGCGATACACTTTGGTAAAACTCCTTAAGTATCAAAGCGATACTTAAAACAAAACATAAAACAAAACCAAGTATCAAACGATACTTAAAACAAACCAAGTATCAAATCTATACTTAAAACAAAACATAAAACAAAACCAAGTATCAAACGATACTTAAAACAAACCAAGTATCAAAGCGATACTTAAAACAAAACATAAAACAAAACCAAGTATCAAACGATACTTAAAACAAACCAAGTATCAAAACGATACTTAAAACAAAACATAAAACAAAACCAAGTATCAAATGATACTTAAAACAAACCAAGTATCAAAGCGATACTTAAAACAAAACATAAAACAAAACCAATAACCGAGTACCCGTACCGGTTACATTCCCCAAAACAAAACAACTGTTTAAATAAATAAAACCTAATAATCATCAAAAGCGGAGTCTGAGAAACTAAAGGCTTCAGTTTCCGCTAAAAACTCTTCATCATAGGTATCGCACCAGGGGTAAGAAGAAATCCTAAGAAAACATTTAGACTCAAAGAAAGGTAAATCACAGTAGTCACGAATACCACATTCGCGCTGTACATCAACCCAAGCATGATCGCAATCAGGACAGTAGTCTATCCAGAGGATTTCGAAGTAGTCTTGAAGTTGGATAACATCGCGGTTCAACAACAGTCCAACAATCTGTTGTCGCAGCCTCACATTGAGTTCCACATAGTTTGACATCGTTATGGTATTCGGATGGTGATTGGTGACTAGATAAGGTTGTCGAGAGCCTGCTCCATAGCTTGATTTTCATCATTGGTACTTTCGAATTCCGATTCAAAGTATGGTGCCCAAAATCCATCCATAGCTTCGAGTTCTGCATACCATCGCTCAGTTTCTGGCATCATAGGTGTCCAGCACATGGTTATATAATTAATTGTTGGGGGAAGGGATTCGTTTGGCATGTTGTCTTTCCACCATTCATTCACCATATCCATAGCGTGCTCGAGTCCTTCTAGTGGTTCCCAGCTGTTTTCACTCGTTGGGTATCCTTTCCATTTAACTAGAGTGGAATACCGCAGTATTGCGACGGTACATGCGTCCATCCATCTGGACAGTGTGGTTCTCTGTATGCTCGTCAAAGGATATAACTTTGAAGGGTCCTCACTATCGGGGTTGTAGTTTTTTGCTGCATCCAACATTGGTTATGAACATGTTTCCATGAACCATGAGCATATCACCTGGTAGAATAGGCACATGTTTGCATCGTCGCTTCTGAGCAGTAGTGGTGCTTCGGAATCGGGCAGCTTTAACAGCCTGGAAGGCATTATTCCAAATTGCTGGATGGTGGTTTAGATGATTATCGGAGGCAGGGACTGAGGAGTTCTTAAATAGTGTTGTAGGTAGGAGGGGGTATTGGCGGCCAAGGACTGCCTTGTATGGTGACATTCCCAAGGTATCTGAAAATCCAGCATTGATATATGCAGCGAGCTCAACAAGGGCTGGTTCCCAGTTGGTTTGCCGTTCGTTGATCATGTTCCTGATTCTGGTTTTGACTTTGCGAATCTTTCTTTCTGCTTGGCCATTAGTCTCATGATATCCAGGTGCAGCTATAATGTGGTTGATTCCGAGGGACATCAATGTTTGCTTCCAGAATCAGGTGGTGAAACGGAGATCAGCATCACTGACAATAGATAAGGGGTATCCATGAGGGGTAAATAGGTATCGTTGGAGGTTGTTCCAGGTGTCTTTGGAGGAATCGGTAACTTTCATTGGTATAAGCTATGTATATCCAGAGAATCGATCCACAGCTACCAAGATGGTGTCATATCCGGCGGACTTGTTGAATGGTCCTGCGAAGTCGATGGCATAGGATTCGAATATTTCACATGGTACTTGGAGAGTCAGTACTTTCCCTTCAGGTAGCTGTGTTCACTCCTTATTTGCCTGGCAGAGTTCACATTGTTTGACGAAATTGCGGAAATCCTTACGCATCTCAGGTCAGTAAACATATTCTGAGGCATATTGAAGGTTGCGGTCTACACTGTGGTGTCCTTTGTTGTGAATCTCGGAGATGACATATTCTCTAATAGTCATTCCATTGAACATATGGCCGTTTGGGACGTATAGGCAATGTTCACTATAACAGCTGCTGGTATAGACCATTCCATTGGATATGTTGTAGGGGGCGAGATATCCGTGCCTAGAGCTATCCAGAGCTTTGAAATATATCGAATCATAGCGATATCCTGCTATCATTTGGCTTCGAAACGATGATGTTAATTCTTCTGTGGTTGATCTAACATCTTGCTCATCCTCAATGAGAGATCCTCTTGTTGGTTCAATCGGAGCTTCTTCTTGCTCAAAGATTTCATAGAGTTGTTGATGATGCTCGGGAATAATAGGGGGTATGACCGAGACAAGGCTTTCATTGTTGTAAAGTCGTAAGGGTCCACCATATAGTGGTCGTGAATCAATTATGGGAGGAGAGGATGGTGGGGCTGACTGTGGGTGGTGTAAATAGGATATTACATCCAGGTAGGCTGCTGCTTGTTCGAGTTCTTCAAGACTTTGGTACCTTGTTGGAACAGGATTAAGGGTATGAGGAGGTTGGGTCGATTCATCTTCATCGATCATCTCTTCTGCTCCTTCTGCGGTGTCGAAGCTGGTGTTTTTTGGATCATCAGCAGGCATATAGTATGGTCGCTGGTATCTGTTACCGAACTTGATCTCAGTCTGGTGAAAAGGGCAGGTGTCGTGATAACAGTAGGACCAGTGGAGTCTGCTTTGTTCAAGCTCGTGAGGAGGGGTGCTGCGAAGCGTGCAATTGTCTTTCCATTCTTCATCAATGTTCTTCCCTCGTTCAGTTCTGGCAGCGCTGTACATGGTGTGAGAGAAAGGATTGGATGGAGTGGCAGAGCTGGCGGTAGCCATCGATGATTATTGTTCATATGAGGTGTCGTCAGGACTGTCTTCGCTTTGTCTTGTGTGGTCATGAATAAGAGGAGGATCCGCGAGGTCTTGATTCTCATAAAGGCGGGAGAGAGCATTAGCTAAATAGTTCGTTCTTTCAGGGGTATAGATGATTTTTGAATCGTATTTACTGATTTCGCCTATCCATCTTGTTCTTCTCCTTCCAGGTATTCTTTCTGTTTTAAGATTAGTGAGGAGTTGGTGGTCGGTAACAATAGTGAAGGTATTGCCCATCAGGATGTGGTTGAAAGCGGCAAGAGCATCAATCACAGCAAGGGCTTCCTTGTCTGTTGTTCCATAGTTCATCTGTGATTTAGTGAACATCCTGCGGTCTAGTGTGGCCGGTCTTGCCGATTCATGGGAGGCCCCTTGCCCAACCCATGCTCCAACTCCAACATCCGATGCATCTGTAATTAGCCATATCGGTTCTGAATTACTATAGTCGATAGGTCAAATAACGTTGGCGTTTTTAATCAACTCCTTGATGTTGGTAAAAGCTTGATCATAAGTGTGGGTCCAGACAAATTCTGCATTGCCGGTAAGGTCTGTAAGCGGCGCTGTTACAGTAGCGTAGTGTGGTAGGAACTGGGAAATATAGTTGACTAGTCCTAGGAATTGCATGAGTTCCATTTGATTCCGGGGTATTGACCATTCCGTTAAACAGGCTATTTTTCCAGGGGCTGCATGTATTCCTTCATCATCTATAACATGTCCTAGAATATCGAGTCTGTCGGCAAACAGGATTGATTTGTTTCTGCTAGCCTAGAATTTAGCTTCCCTAAGTTTGGTACAAACCAAACCTATGTGGTAGGCGTGTTCTGTTCCAGTATTCGAGAAGATGAGAATATCATCAATGTAGACCCAAACAAAATGGTGGAGGTATTCCCTCAGGAGGTTTTCCATAATTCGCATAAAGGTGGCGGGCGAATTCATATCACCTTGTAACATAACTCGGCTAATGAAACTTCCGAAGGGTGTTTTGAAACTGTTGTAGCATTCGCTTTCTGCATCTAACCTTATTTGGAAGTAGGTATCGCTTAGGTCAATCTTACTTCGGAATCTAGCCCATCCAACTGCATTTAGAATCTGGGTTTGGTTTGGAATAGAGGAGCTGTCCATAATCGTGTTTTCGTTCCGTAACTTGAGGTCAACCAAGGGGCGGATTCTTTTGCTATCTGCTTTGGGTTGAACAAACATAGGAGCGGCACCTGGGGCTTTTGCCTGGTAGATGACTCCTCTTCTTTGTTGTTGGTTGATCCAATCACAAAGTGGGCTTTTGTATGCGTCAGGAATAGAGTAGGTGGTTTGGTTCTTAAGATTAGAGGGGTCTTGGAGGCGAATGTGGTGGTTCACCTCTCTCATAGGCGGTAGTTCTTCGGGTATTTGATCAGGAAAAACATCAGAGTATTCATCCAATAGTTGTTAGGTAGTTGCTTCACAGACTGCGGCTCGGTACTCTCCGCTTGTCGGCTTGCATGAAACTCTGACCTTCTGATCTGGGAAATCGATGGTTGATTCCCCACACCTGATGATAGCTTTGTGGCGGTTCAGGAATAGCATTCCTATTAGGGCATCGTATTTGGCTAAATTTCCAACCAACATTTCCTGGGGGGTAGGACTGCAGAACGAAGTCGAATAGTTGCACTACTGGGTTTATGGCTTGTAGATCGTGAACCTTTTACTGCCATATTGACTGGTATGGGTTGGTTAAGGTCTCGAGTTGGGAGTCCATGGACAGAGACAAAGGAATTACTGATCATATCTCTTCAGATTGCGCCAGTGTCAAATAGGACTCGAGCCTTTTTGCCATTGATCAGGAGAGTACCTTCCAGGGCGGTGTGTGCTTTGAATCTAGCCGGAGGTCGAACACTGTTGCATTCCACATCGATGTATCCAATATGGATCACTTCATATTCGCTGGATTGGGTATTATTGCTTTCAACATTGTTGGCCGATGCCTCTTGCTTAATTGCCTTTCCTTTCCCTTTCTTCGTAGGACAGTTCTTTGCCATGTGTCCCATTTTTCCACATTCAAAACATTCTCCTTTCTGCCATCTTGATTCTTTGGAGTATTTTGTTTTCTTCTTGAAAGCTCTCGGGGTATCGTCTTCAGAGTTGCCGGAGGCTTTGTGCCGTGGCTGGCTGTTCCTACTAGAGGATGTCTGTATTTTATAGGCCTTGGGGCTCTTGGAGAATGGCGTCCTTTCGTTCTGCTCTTGCAATTATTACTGCAATATCATCGCCGTCTTCCTTGAGTGGTTCTACTTCTTGCTGGAGGGTCGCGTACATAGTGTCATAGAACCATCGCTTCAGGATGTAATTGGAGATACTTCCCCTCTCCATTCGGTCCTTATACATCATCAGGTGCGTAGCCATATCGGTGAATCGCTTGACATGCGTTCCGTTAACTAGCTGGAGCTGGTTGAATTTGTTGTATAGGAGGTCGTTAGTTATAGAGGATTGGAATCATCCTTTCAGGTAATCGAGAACTATAGTTCCTCTTAATCTTACATTCCCGCCATATTCCATATAGCATTGGTGGTATGCCTCGGTTGCCTTTCCTTCGCAGAATGATCCCATGATAAGTCCGGTTGTAGGGTCTTCCACATCTTTTCCTTGTATGAGTAGGAAGTGTGAGAGTTCCGTCACCCATTGGTCAAAAGCTTCAGGTTTGAGGTCCTTTCCTTCTCCTGTGAACTTCGCTAGGAGGTGAAGTTTAAACTTAGAGGGTTCAAATGCTGCGGGTACCTCCTCTTCTGCAGGCCTAGCCCGAGATTTTCCTCCTCCAGAAGACCCTACTCCTGTGCTAGCCATATCTGATTCGCGACTAGATTCAGGGTCGATTGGAGGTTCAAAGGAAGGCTTCTTTGCTGGAGTAGAAGGCAATTCTCGGGGAGGTTGTGTATCTTCCATGTTTGCAGGATCGCCCGGCTCTTTAGCAGAGTGCCGGGGGTGTTTCTTTCTTGTAAGGTCTTGCCGTGGGATTTGCTTCCCACTCCTGGTCGTTAAAGACCCTATCTTAGATTTGAGATGAAGCCGAATATGCCGTAATTCTGGCGCTTCTCTCCGCTAGCATTCTAAGGTGGATATCGATATGTTGATCAGGCCTAAATCCGGGGACAGGTTCTTAACCACTTGCTGTGGTTAAAAAAATGTAACTTGTTTGTAAGATGCTAATCACATTATCGGTAATAGATACAATAGTTGGCAGGCGGCCTGCTCTTCCAGAGAGGAGGCGAGAGCTGAGAACTAAAGGAGGCTCCGAGGGTATACTGAGGAACAAAGAAGTAACCGTTCAATCAGGTATATTGAATACTGTCTGTCGAAGTCTGCCTTTTCTATCGTAGAAACAGGCGGTCTTTAAATACACAAATCTGTTTATGTCTAGCATGAACGAAACTAATCAAAGGTATCAATCGATACACTTTGGTAAAACTCCTTAAGTATCAAAGCGATACTTAAAATAAAACATAAAACAAAAGAAAGTATCAAACGATACTTAAAACAAACCAAGTATCAAAGCGATACTTAAAACAAAACATAAAACAAAACCAATAACCGAGTACCCGTACCGGTTACACATTTGAGTCATATGATTTGTTATGTGTAGCATTTATGATGCTTTCGCACATGGTACAAATATGAGTCATGGGACGTGCGCCTAACGATTATGCCTTGTAAGTGTGCCTTGCAGGTAAGCCTTGCACATATGATTTATGTTTCGCACATGACCTCGTTATGAGGTCATGGGTTCCACACATATGACTCACTCAAGTCATATGACTTGTTTATTGCGTTATGATTGGTTTATGAGTTTTTGCACATGATCTTGCTATGAGGTCATGGGTTATGAGCTTGTGACCACTTTGGTCACATGACTAGTTTATTATGATTTGGTTTCACACATGTGACCACTTTGGGTCACATGACTATGGGAGGGAAGAATACTATATAAGGAGGCCGATGCGGCCGAGGAAGATAGGTTCTTCATGTTTTGTTCTAAGTACTTTTCCGACTTCTTGCACTCCATGTCAGAAGTGAGCGTACCAATACTTTACCTTATTTCCCTTGCAATAAATACTTCATCTGCTGTTACTTGTTTGTGTTTTTCGTTTCAGGCGGTCGGTTAGAAGTAGTTGTTCTCGCTTAGAAGATACTTCCGTGTGAGATATCCGTGGCCTGGTCCTGGTAATCACTGAGTATAGCTTAGGTGAGGATGACGTCTTTGACAGCCTCCTCTTCCACGGATTCTCCCCCCCCTTCGAGGATGTTATCCCCTCTTCGGTTCGACTCCAACCGCTCCTCCTTGCTTGAGACAGCCCTTGCGGCCTTGTCTCTTATGCCTGCTACTGAGGCTGGCCGTGGCCTCATCTCCACAACTACATGGTCATATATTGCACCCAAAGGAAACTTTAATTTCTTACAGTTTCACCACTGTCACGGGTGTCGGAATGCGATGAACCCGCAGTTTGATGATTTGGTTCAGCAAACGGTCGCTGACGCGACCATTGCGACAATGAAAGAAGTGTAGGTTTTGGTGAGAGGTTTCCTGATCGGGAGTGGCTGTTCAGCCACCTGTGGCTTGGACAAAGACACTGCCACTGGGCTCTTCGTTCCGTTCAACTTAGACCGTGGCTCGGAATACTCTCCAGCCCCCGCACCTTCCCCTCCCAAAGATCCTCAGGCTATAGTCCCTGAATCCTCCGTCCCCCCCGCCAAGAACAACTTGCCTGCCACCACGATTGAGGCCTGCTCTTGGTCCATTACTCCTCCCGTCTCTAGGGCTGTCCAAAGCAAGATGTCCAGCTTCTTCTGCCAGGCCCACAATGCTGGGACCGGCTCCTCGACTCCCTCCTTCCTTGCAGGAATGTCTCAGGAGAAATGTCTCTTTATGAAACCCCGAAGTTCAAACTGGATGACCCTGATGACGAGGATTATAGTCCTCCTGCCTCTGGAACACGCTGCTGGACACGGTCGGCGTCTCCCACTAAGCGATCTGCTGCTCCTCTCCTAGGTCCCCAATTTTTAAAGGCTATCAACGATGATGAAGGGCGGAAAAAACAGATTGTCCCCGCTCTTCCTGGCCTACCCCTAGGCGTTCACCATGGGCACCTGGCCATCCCTCCGCCTGTGGTGCTCCCATCGACAATCGAGGCCACACCCCTTTCTCTGTCCCCGCTGATGACTGAGGATGTCCTGCCCACCTCTGGGGTGATGGTTAGAGACACCCCTATGGGCCTAAGTGATGGGCACAACTCAGAAGCGACTGGTTTGGGCGACAGCTTACACGCCCCTTCACAAGCCATGGGCTCATCACCTCCGCTTATTATTGAGCGATGGGTGTCACCTCCTGGAGGTCAACTAGAGGGTCCCTTAGAAACCCCCAGTGGTGATTCAACCCCGTTGGAAGTTCAGCTCCCAGAAACCCAACCAGAGAATGCCGACACTGTAGTGGCCCAAGTGGACTCGATCATGGAAGGTGTCTGTGAGATGCTACATGCTGGTAGGACTCTCTCTCCTGGACCCCGCTCAGGTAGTGTAATCGGGTCCATGTTGGATGGCCTAGAGGACATCCGGTCTGGCAATACTTAGCCTCTACTTTCCTCGGAGTCGGGGTCGATTGAAGACAACACAGTACAGGACGTACGAACTTGGATGAACACTGGCCCTACCTTTGATGGTGAAGGTCCAAGGAACGGGATAAACCACTGGAGTCGAGTTCATTTCTTGGAACGGGCAGTTAAGGCACTGACTGACATTGTTGGCAGGCAAGGGGAGGAAATTGAAGCCCTTCAGGTAAAGTTGTTCCCCCGCCACTGCCCCTCTACTGCTGTACCTCACAGTACCCCCAATGTCTCTTCGGAGCCAGCCCTACCATCCCCTACCCCTAACAGAAAGGAAGCCTCTACGGAGGCTCCTACTGCTAAAGCTTCTTTTAAGGAGGTAGTAAAAGAAATGGCATACCTGTCCCAGCCCCCTGCTGGCCCACAGGAACAGGTACGTCTTGCCCGGCCCGCATCAGCGGCCTCATCCCACCAGTCAAGCAGCTGCTGCAGCTCCTCCGGTGAAGGGGTAGTAGTCTTGCGAGTAGCATGTGGAGGCGAAGGCAAATCTGTTCACTGGGAAGAAGAGGAGGGGGAGGAGGAAGAAAAAAGGAAAGAACGGAGGAAACGTGGCAAACACCTGAGTGGTGCTGCTAGAAGGAGAAGAAAGGCTGCCAGAGGATCGGTGACGAAAGGGAGGCGGTGACCCTGGCCAAGACTCAGGGGAAGGCTGATAAACAGGAATCGGCTCCAAAGGTTGCAATACCTGTTACTACGGCGGCTCAGTCTGGGCCAGCAGCTCTGGCCAGCCTCAAAGTAGGCGCGGCTCAGACATGACAGGAATACCGACGGGTACCAATGGGACACCCAGACCCGCTAAACTCGGTACCACCACCACCGCACTTGTCACCAACCCCGAATACTAGAGGGAGGCACATCACCATATGCTTCGCCACTCGGAAGAAGGTTGCCCTGCCAGAGGGTGTCAATATTGAGGCAATTCAGAATCGGATCAATATGACCCTTTCCAATCGGGGAAAGATTTGGGGAAATGCTCCTTATATTTGCGCAAGACATGTCCAGCCGGAAATTGGATGCATCTTTCTGACATTGGCAGCACACTCCGTGACAGAGCTGGTCAACAGATTGGACAAGGCCAGCCTCGATCTGCTTAGGGAATTGTCACTCCCGGAGTTCGAATTCCAGAGGAATCTAGAAAAGGTGAAGATTTTTGTTTCTGGTGTTCCGCTTGCGGACACAGAATGGGAATCAATTTGGAAGGTGGAAGGATGGACTGGAAGTGTGGCCTTTGATGGCCTTCGCACTGACATGGAGCAATCCAATACTGGTGTAGTTACTGTTTCCCGGCCCAATATTATGGGGTCTATACACGCCATGAGGCAGGCCAGTGCTGTAAGTTGTGGCATCCGATTTATGGTGGAGAATAATGAGGCCATCAAGGAAAGACTGGCAGAGGGAAAGATATGGTTGAGAGGAGGTACCCATAATGTCAGAATTTTTGAAGAGCATCGCTCCCATAAGGTATGTGGTAGGTGCCTGGAAACTGGCCACTTCAAAGCGACATGTGGCCACCCCCCTCAGTGCCGATTCTGCTTTGGAGAACATTTTTCTCGACAACACATGTGCAGCAAGCTGGCTTGTCCCAGGAGAGTGGGTCAGGCCTGTGGCCATACCAGGAGACATTGTTGGTTGTGCGACCGGATGGACCACTTCACAAGATATGAGCAATGCCCATGTATCAAATCGTCATCCCTGACTCCACCTTCCTGGCTTGCTGGACAAGGGATGGCCACACTGACAAGACCCGCGAATAAACCAGTCAAAAGACCGGAACAGCAGGGTAGGAGGGTAGAAGAGAATAGAAGCAGGAGAAGCCGCAGCTGTGGGAGGTCCTCGACACCCAGGCTGGTCGAGATCAGCAGTGATGAGGAAGATGAGACCCCACGCTATAAGTCGGCAAGGGCCAAGGGTAAGGAACCGGAACGGACTTCCCCCTCCCCGGCACGTGGAATTTTAAAAACCAGGGCCGGCACCCCCACTAAGTCCCGTGATGAGGAAATGGGTTGGGTTGCCTGGGATCCAGATACCAGTTCCGCCTATGCCTCTGGCCCTTACGGCCCGAGTGGATCAGTCGAGGCCCCCTTTTAATGCTTATTACGACATTGGCACTAAACCTGGGGAGGAGTACTAGGAATAGGGCGCTGGCGTTTAATTTGTTTTCCTTTGTTGATTTGGTGTTTATTATTGAACTGCCTGTTGATCGGGAGGGACAGCATGTACCCGTAGATGTTAATGGGTGGTGTTTGTTTTCTTTTGTTAAAGGGTCAGGCGTTGAGGTATTTGTTCGGTCCCACATTTGTGGGCTGTTTGAGGTGGTGGAGCATGGGGAAGGCAGTGCTCAGATTGGGTATTGGGAGAAAGGGGCAAAGAAGGTACTCGCTGGAGTTTACTTTCGACCTGGCTATACCAAGGACCAGTTTACCTGATGGTTGGATGAGCTAGGGGAACCTGACATCGCATTTGGGGACTTCAACGCCAGACATCAAGACTGGGACCCCAATGCGGACAATAACAATACAGGAGGACGGTGGCTGAAACAGTGGTTAACGGTCCTGGCTCATGATATGAATATGGTATGGCCAACAGTGCCAACCTTTCGAGATATTTCCAGAATCGACCTTTGCCTGCACCGGGCACCTTAAGTCTGACATCGATACATGGACACTGCTGGCTGTGAACATAGTGCTCAAGCCCTTAAGTTGAAGGTGGACCTTGCTGACAACATTATGTGTCGGAGGCCGGCTTGGAAGAAAGCTGTCTGGGAAAAAGTAGGAAAGCAGCTGGATGCCCTTAAAGAGGTGGGAGATGAGAGGTTATGGGAAGGGGTGAGGGGTGTAGTGGACGTGCTCCCGTGGGCCTCTATTGGCAGAGGTCTGTGTGAGTGGTGGACACCGGAGTTGGAAACGATGAGGCTGGATGTGGCTCAGCTATGATGATACTCCAAGCACAAGGCGGAGTGGACAGAGGATTACAAGCTGGTCAGGAGTGTTTACTGGGCCTGCCTGTTGAGGGCCAGGTACGAGCATATCAGGACCAAGTTAGCTGAAAGTCAGGATCCGGACATCTTTTGGCTGGCGTGAAAATTGGAAGCCAAGCGAACACTTCCCTCCATGGCCCGACCAGGTGGGTCCTACGCTGCGTCACATTCCGATATCAGCGACCTGATTGCACAACAGCTATCTCCTGGCAATCCTGCTCCTTGGAAAGATTCAATGATTGATATGAACAGTACTCAGGAAATGGAGATCGCCCATGCTAGGTCCCTTACGAAAACGGGTCCAGGAGAAGATGATATCGGATACCCTTTCATACGGTTCGGGAAGCGGAGGGATACAACAACTTTACGATGTCTGATTGACTACGGGCTGTGTCACGATATCCCGGATTGGCATCGGGCAAAGGTGCTCATACCGACGATTGACAAACCCAGATATGATGTCGTCAAGTCATGGAGAATGATACACCTCCTTCCGACACCTGTAAAGGTTGCAGAATGCATGGTCCTGCTGAGACTGGCCATGTGTCTTGACCTGGTGGAGACACAGTTTGGTTCTCGATGGAAGAGGGTGGTTCACGACGCCATGGCGGTGGTTTTTGAATTCCTACGGCATAAGGAGGGCTGTAACCGGTAAGCTACTCGGTTATTGTTTTGTTTTAAGTATCGTTTGATACTTGGTTTTGGTTTATTGTTTTGTTTTAAGTATCGTTTGATACTTGGTTTGCTTTAAGTATCATTTGATACTTGGTTTTGTTTTATGTTTTGTTTCAAGTATCGCTTTGATACTTAATTAGTTTCACCAAAGTGTATCGATTGATATCTTTGATTAGTTTCGTTCATGCTAGACATGAACAGATTTGTGTATTTAAAGACCGCCTGTTTCTATGATAGAAAAGGTAGACTTTGATAGATAGTATTTCAATATACTTGGTTGAATAGTTACTTCTTTGTTCGTCAGTTCACCCTCAAAGCCGCCTTTAGTTCTCAGCTCTCGCCTCCTCTCTGGAAGAGCAGGCCACCTGCCAACTATCATATCCATTTCCGACAACGTGATTAGCACCTTACGAACATGTTACATTTTTTTAACCTCAGCAAGTGGTTAATAACCTGTCCCCAAATTTAGGCCTGATCAACCTATCGATATCCACCTCAGAACGCTAGCGGAGAGAAGCGGCAGAATCACGGTATATTCGGCTTTGTCTGAAATAAAAAGATAGAGTCTTTGATGACCAGGAGTGGGAAGCAAATCCCACGTCAAGACCTTACAAGAAAGTAACAACCCCGGCGCTCTGCTAAAGAGTCAGGCAATCCTGCAAACACGGAAGACATACAACCTCCAGCAGAATTCCCTTCTCCTCCAGCAAAGAAGCCTGCCTTTGAACCTCCAAATGACCCCGAGTCTAGTAGCGAATTGGACATGGCTGGCACAGGAGGAGGGCCCTCTGGAGGAGGAAAATCGCGGGCTCAACCTGAAGGAGAGGAAGTACCTGCAGCATTTGAACCCCCTAAGTTTAAACTCCACCTTCCAGCGAAGTTTGCAGGAGAAGGAAAAGACCTCAAACCTGAAGCCTTTGACCGATGGGCGACTGAACTCACACACTATCCTCCCCTGCAAGGGAAAGATGTGGAGGACCCTACAACAGGACTATACATTGGATCATTCTGTGAAGGAAAGGCAACTGACGCATAACACCAATGCTATAAGGAATACGGCGGAAATGTAAGATTAAGAGGATCTACAGTTCTCGATTACCTGAAAGGATGATTCCAATCCTCTATTACCAATGACCTCCTATACAACAAATTCAACCTGCTGTAGCAAATTAATGGAATGCTTGTCAAGAGAATCACTGATGTGGCTACAGATCTGATGATGTATAAGGACCGAATGGAGAAAGGAAGTATCTCCAAATACATCCTCCAGCGACGATTCTACGACACTATGCACCCTACCCTCCAGCGAGAAGTAGAACCACTTGAGGAAGACAGCGACGATATTGCAATAATAATTGCAAGAGCAGAATGAAAGGACGCCATTCTCCATGAGACCAAGGCCTACAAATCACTGACATCCTCTAGTAGGAATAGCCAGCCACAGCACAAGGACTCCAGCAACTCTGAAGACGATACCCCATGGGCTTTCAAGAAGAAAACAAAATCCTCCAAAGAATTGAGACGGCAGAAAGGAGAATGTTTAGAATGTGGAAAAACAGGACACATGGCAAAGAATTGCCCTACGAGGAAAGGGAAAGGAAAGGCAATTAAGCAAGAGGCATTGGCCAACAATGTTGAGTGCGATAGTGATAATACCCAACCCAGCGAATATGACGAGATCTATATCGGATATATCGACGTGGAATGCAACAGTGTTCGACCGCCCGTTACATTTAAAGCACACACCACTCTGGAAGGTACTATTCTGATCAATGGCAAAAAGGCTGGAGTCCTATTCGACACTGGCGTGATCGGAAGAGATATGATTAGTAATGCCTTTGTTTCTGTCCATGGACTCCCTACTCGAGACCTTAACCAACCCATACCTGTCAATATGGCAGTAAAGAGATCACGATCCACAAGCCATAAAACCTGTAGTGCAACTATTCGACTTGGTTCTGCAATCCTACCCCCCCAGGAAATCCTGGTTGGAAACCTAGCCAAATACGATGCCCTAATAGGTATGCCATTCCTGAACCGCCACAAAGCTATAATCAGGTATGGGGAATCAACCATCGATTTCCCAGATCAGAAGGTCAGAGTCTCATGCAAGCCGACAAGCGGAGAGTACTGAGCCGCTGTCTGTGAAGCAACTGCCCAACGACTATTGGATGAATACTCTGATGTTTTCCCTGATCAAATACCAGAAGAACTACCAACTATGAGAGAGGTGAACCACCACATTCACCTCCAAGACCCCTCTAATCTTAAGAACCAACCCACCTACTCTATCCCTGATGCATACAAAAGTCCGCTATGTGACTGGATCAATCAAGAACTAAGGAGAGGAGTTATCTACTGAGCAGAAGCCCCAGGTGCCGCTCCTATGTTTGTTCAACCCAAAGAAGATGGCAAAAGAATCCGCCCCTTGGTTGACCTCAAACTACGGAATGATAACCCGGTTATGGATAGCTCCGCTATCCCAAATCAAACCCAGATCCTGAATGCAGTCGGATGGGCTAGATTCCAAAGCAAGATTGACCTAAGCGATGCCTATTTCCAGACAAGGTTTGACCCAGAAAGCGAACGCTACAACACTTTCAAAACACCCTTCAGAAGTTTCATTAGCCGAGTTATGTTACAAGGTGATATCAATGCGCCCGCCATATTTATCTGAGCTATGGAACACCTCCTAAGCGAATACCTCCACAATTTTGTTTGGGTCTACATTGATGATATTGTCATTTTTTCAAACACCAAATCAGAATATACCTACTATATAGGATTGGTTTGTACCAAACTAAGGGACGCTAAATTCTACGCTAGCAGAAACAAATCAATTCTATTTGCCAATAAGCACGATATCCTAGGATATGTGATAGATGATGAAGGCATACATGCTGCCCCTGGAAAAATATCCTGTTTAATGGAATGGACTACACCCCGGAATCAAAAGGAGCTCATGCGATTCTTAGGACTAGTTAACTATATTTCCCAGTTCCTACGACACCACGCCACTGTGACAGCCCTGCTCACAGACCTTACTGGCAATGTAAAATTTTTCTGGACCCATACTCATGACCAAGCCTTTACCAACATCAAGGAATTGATTAAAAACGCCAATATTATTCAACTTATCGACTACAGTAAATCAAAACAAATATGCCTGATTACTGATGCGTTGGATATTGGAGTTGCGGCATGGGTTGGGCAAGGAGCCTCCCATGAAACGGCAAGACCGGCAGCATTACACAGCAGGAAGTTCACTAATTCGCAGGTGAATTATGGAATGACGGACAAGGAAGCCCTTGCTGTGATTGATGCCCTTGCTGCATTCAACCATATCCTTATGGGCAATACCTTCACCATTGTTACCGACCACAAACCCCTTACTAACCTTAAAACCGAAAGGGTCCCTGGAAGGAGAAGAACACAATGGAGAGGAGAAATCAGCAAATACGATGTAAAAATTATCTATAGCCCTTGAAGAACGAACTATTTGGCTGATGCTCTCTCCTGCCTATATGAGAACCAAGAACTCGCAGACCCCCCTCTTGTTCATGACCACACAAGATAAAGCGAAGACAGTCCTGACGATACCTCCTATGAACAAGAACCATCAATGACTACCGCCAGCTCTGCCGCTCCCTCCAATCCTTTCTCTTACACCATGTACAGAGCTGCCAGAACTGAACGAGGAAAGGACATTGATGACCAGTGGAAAGATAATTGCACCCTCCGCAGCACACCTCCTCATGAGCTTGAACAAAGCAGACTCCACTGGTCCCACTGTTACCTTGATACCTGCCCTTCTCTCTAGACCGAGATTAAATTCGGCAACAGATACTAGCCACCATACTATATGCCTGCTGACGATTCCAAAGACACCAGCTTCGATACTGCAGAAGAAACAGAACAATTAATGGATGAAGATGGATCGGCCCAACCTCCCCTTACCTTCAATCCTGTTCCAACACGACACCAAGGTCTTGAAGAACTCGAACAAGCAGCAGCCTACATAGATGCAATATCCTATTTACACCCCCCACAGTCAGCCCTGCCATCCTCTCCTCCCATAATGGATTCACGACCACTATTTGGTGGATCCTTACGGGTATACAACAATGAAACCCTTGTTTCTGTCATACCCCCTATAATTCCCGAGCATCGCCGACAACTCTATGAGATCTTCCAAGAAGAGGCAATCCCTGTCGAACCGACAAGAGGATCTCTCATTAAGGATGAGCGAGATGTTAGATCAACCACTGAGGAATTAACCTCCTCTTTTCGAAGCCAACTGATAGCAGGATATCATCATGATCCGATCTACTTCAAAGCTATGGATAGTTCTAGGCATGGAGACCTCGCCCCCTACAACATATCCCACGGAATGGTCTATACCAGCACCCATTATGGTGAACATTGCCTATACATCCCAAAAGGCCACATGTTCAATGCAATGACAATGAGGGAATACGCCATCACTGAGATTTCCAACAAAGGACACCACAGTCCGGACCGCAACCTCCAATACGCCTCGGAATATGTCTACTGGCCTGAAATGTGAAAGGACTTCTGCGACTTCGTCAAACAATGTGAACTATGCCAGGCAAATAAGGAGGGAACTCAACTCCCTGAAGGGAAAGCGCAGACCCTCCAACTGCCATGTGAAATATTCGAATCCTATGCTATCGATTTCACTGGACCATTCAACAAATCCAGTGGATATGACTCCATCTTGGTAGTTGTGGATCGATTTTCTGGATATACATGGCTCAAACCAATGAAGGTTACCCATTCTTCCAAAGACACCTGGAATAACCTTCACTGATACCTATTTATCCCTCCTGGGTACCCCTTATCTATTGTCAGTGATGCTGATCCCGGTTTCACCGCCAGATTCGGGAAGCAAACCTTGACCTCCCTCGGAATCAACCACATTATGGCTGCCCCTGGACATCATGAGACTAATGGCCAGGCTGAACGAAACATTCGCGAAGTCAAGACTGGAATTAGGAACATGATCAATAAACGACAAACCAACTGGGAACCAGCCCTTGTTGAGCTCGCCGCATATATCAATGCCGGATTCTCAGACACCTTAGGAATGTCTCCATATAAGGCAATCTTCGGCCGCCAATACCTCCTCCTACCTACAACTCTGTTTAAGAACTCCTTAGTCCCTGCCTCCGATGACCACCTAAACTGCCATCAAGCAATTTGGAATGATGCGTTCCAAGCTGTTAAAGCTGACTGATTCTGAAGCACCACTACTGCTCAGAAGTGACGACGCAAACATGTCCCTATTCCACCAGGGGATATACTCATGGTACATGGAAACATGTTTATAATCAAGGTTGGACGCAGCAAGCAACTGCAACCCTGATGGCGAGGACCTTTCAAAGTCTTATCCTTTGACGAGCATACAGAAAACTACACTGTTCAGATGGATGGACACATGTACCGTCGTAATACTGCAGTTTTTCATGCCTCTGCTATCAAACGATTCCACCCAAATGATGACTCCAAGTTCCCTGGAAGAACCCACTCTCGACCTGCACCAATTATTATTTAGAAGAAAGATGATTGGGAAGTTGAAGAAATTCGAGACCTCCACCTTTGGCATGGAAATGATTAGTTCCTAGTCAAATGGAAATGATATCCGACGAGTGAGAACAGCTGGGAGCTGCTAGAAGGACTAGAGCACGCTATGGATATGGTGAATGAGTGGTGGAAAGAGAATATGCCAAACAAAATCCCTCCCCCGGACGATCAATTACATCACCATGTGCAGGACACCTACCATGCCAGAAACTGAGCGATGGCATGTAGAACTCGAATTGAGAGATGGGCTTTGGGCACCATACTTTGAGTCAGAATTCGAATGCAGCGATGAGGAAAATCAAGCTATGGAGCAGGCTCTCGACAACCTTATCTAGTCACCAATCACCATCTGAATACCATAACAATGTCAAACTATGTGGAGCTCAATGTGAGGCTGCGACAAGAGATTATTGGACAGTTGTTGAACTGCGATGCTATCCAACTTGAAGACTATTTCGAAATCCTCTGGATAGACTACTATCCTGATTGCGACCACGCTTGAGTTGATGTTCAGCATGAATCTGGTATTAGTAACTACTGTGATTTGCATTTCTGGGAGTCTAAGTGTTCTCTTAGGATTTCTTCCTGTCCCTGGTGTGACACTTATGATGAACAGTTCTTAGCGAAAACTGAAGCTTTTAGTTTCTCGGACTCAGCTTTTGATGATTATTAGGTTTTGTTTGTTTAAACAGTTGTTTTGTTTTGGGGAATGTAACCGGTACGGGTACTCGGTTATTGTTTTGTTTTAAGTATCGTTTGATACTTGGTTTTGTTTTATTGTTTTGTTTTAAGTATCGTTTCATACTTGGTTTGTTTTAAGTATCGTTTGATACTTGGTTTGCTTTAAGTATTGTTTGATACTTGGTTTTGTTTTATGTTTTGTTTTAAGTATCGTTTGATACTTCGTTTGTTTTAAGTATCATTTGATACTTGGTTTTGTTTTATGTTTTGTTTTAAGTATCGCTTTGATACTTAATTAGTTTCACCAAAGTATATCAATTAATATGTTTGATTAGTTTCGTTCATGCCAGATATGAACAGATTTGTGTATTTAAAGACCGCCTGTTTCTATGATAGAAAAGGCAGACTTTGACAGACAGTATTTCAATATACTTGGTTGAATGGTTACTTCTTTGTTCCTCAGTACACCCTCGAAGCCTCCTTTAGTTCTCAGCTCTCGCCTCCTCCCTGGAAGAGCAGGCCACCTGCCAACTATCATATCCATTTCCGATAACGTGATTAGCACCTTGCGAACACATTACAAGGGCTATAAACGACTGATTTTGTCCATGGACGTTGAAGGAGGATTTGATAACATTAATATTGACCTCCTGTCAGACTTCCTGGTTGCCAGGGGGTGTCCGTCGAACCTGTGTCAGTGGGTGCAAAGATGGACTTCCTGTCGGTCGATTCGTTTCCGTTTTAATGGATGCGTCTCCAAGATCTACTATGTCATCCAAGGGGTGCCTCATAGCTCGCCTCTCTCTCCTTTTCTCTTTGGGGCCTATGTGGCGGATATATTCACACCGCGAATGCATTACTCCCCAGGGGTCCGACAATTTTTAATCTCCTACGTTGATGACGCGGTCATCATGGTGGCCGCACATTCTTATAACGCTGCCAGGTACCATGCAGGAGAAACTTTTGCAGACTACGATCGTATAGCAAGGGCTAAGGGGATGGGGTTCAGTGCCCTCAAGACCCAGTGGATCGGAATTGGGGACTGGGTGTGGGAAGGAATAGAGTTGTTGGGAGAAATGGATTTACCTTCTGAGGATTTGCAGGTTCTTGGTTATAGGTTTAATGTATTTTTTAATTTTTCTTCTCATGTAAAGTATTGGTTGGGGGGAGAGTTGGATGTTAGGAGAAGGATTTCGGTGTTGGGGAGAAGGTTTGGGAGTGTTGGTGGGCTAGGGGCATGGGTGACTTACTGCTTGGTGGAGGCAGCCAACCTTCCGACCGTGTATTATGGGCTTGAATTTGTAACTAACCACAGGTCGTATGTGAAACAGATGCAGGTTCACTTCAATGACTGCCTCTGATCAGTCTTCCGGACCCCTATAAAGCTGGCAAACAATATACTGCTGGCTGAGTTCGGAACGCCACATGTTGCCATCCAAGGAAGGTATCTGCAGAGGAGGTGATACAGCCGATTTATTAACTACTGGTACTGTGATCAACATCCGTGGTTCGGTGAGATACGGCACGGTTGGAAGCAGGAGGGGATGGTGGAACATCGGCAGAGCTCGGACAAGGAACTCACCTGCCATTCCAGGATTGCGATTGGGAAAGGCAAGGCGGTGATGGCTGCATGCTACCCTTCGCTGTATAGAGATCTTTGCAAGACCTCGGATGTGGTCATATACACGGACGGGTCCAAGACCTCTGAGTGGGCTGGTGTTGCATGGGTGGTATTTGAGAAAGGGGCGCTGACCTCTGTTGACAGGTGCTCGGTTCCCCTGTCTTGGAGAATTGTTTAATGCGAGCTGTTTGCGGTGGTCTGTGTGCTCCGATATGCCCAAGGAATGGCCAAGAGGCGCCCGGTCCATGTGTTTCTGGACTGCATTCCAGCCCTCACCCTGGTAGGGAGTATGTTCTCGGAAGGAGATTCGGCTAAACTGTGGGAAGTTATGGCACCACTGCTTAGCCCGTTTAGCCATGTTAGCATTAGTTGGGTTCCGGGACACATAGGCATCAACGGCAATGAGATGGTAGACCAGAGAGCTAAGGCTTGTGTGGGTCATCCAGTAGGTCCTCTATGTTGGGAAGGGGTTAGCTTTGGGATCGGGCACGCAGCCTTGGCCCGCGAGTTGCGAAAAGAAAAGTGTGGTTCCTGGCACAACAGGGAGGGAAATGGATATTATGCTGGTGAACCTAGGGCACCTCGGCATCTTCGAGGTCTCACCTGCATGGATTCCTATGTTGTGCTGAGAATTTGCAGCGGGATGGGCTTGGTCGGTCATGACTGCTATGAGGGGAAGGATAACAGACACAACTGGATTGAGTGCTCCCGCTATGCTATAGGAGGCCCTGCTGACGAGGAGTTATACAAGGATTCGGCGATATTGCGGTGGAGGTCCTGGTGGGTGAGTCACAGGTGGTTAGGTTTAGGGATTCCCCGGCATGTTGAAATGGTGGATAGGGAGTTGGTAGTGGCAGGTAACCCCTTTGACGGCACACTGATGGTAGAAAGAAGTGGCCGGTTGGCAACGGTAAGGGATCCCACGACCTGCACCAGGTGTGAGAAAAAATATGATGGTAGTGGATGCGTTCTGCCGGGATTGGTGACCATGCTGAAGAAGTGGTTCTTTTTGCCCGACCAGCGATGTTGTAACTGTCCCTATCGTGAGACCGCGATTTCCGCGACGGCCACCCAGAAGCGAGTCAACTTCGCCGAACACTTTGCAAAAAGGCCGCGCTGTTTACGGATGTGTCACGATCAGTTCTGGTATTCTCAGTACCAGCAAGGGGATGAGCTGGACCTCACGACTCGAACGTTGGTGGTTTTGCTTTGGGCTAAGCCACAGGGGTTGTTAAAAGAAGAGCACTGTTCATTTTGTGGGATGGTTCTGGCCGAGGGGTAGTTGGACCTGGGACTACATTATAAAAGGATGGAGGGATGTTGGGATAGACCGTATGTTTCCTTTGTTGAGTACGTGGGACAGATTGTATTGGAGGCGAATAGGGGTGAGGGTATGAGACGGGAGTTGGATAGTGAGGTGGGAAGACGTGTTAATCTGGGATAGCACTAGTTGCTGTAAGCACCCGTGAGCCCATATAGGTAGTGATTTTTGGATTTCTGTTTGGGGGGAGTGGTTGCGGGGTGGAATGGTCAGTGGTAGTGTAATATTTAGATAGTTTGTTTTATGGGGTATGGGGGAGACTAGTCGTATGCCGGTGTTGGCGGTACTAGTATAAATAAAATTAGATTGAATTCTAAGTACTTTTCCTTGTCCTGGCCGTCACTTCGCCCCGAGTGTTTCTTTCACACTCATGGTGGGCCTTAATACCTTGGATTATGAGGGAGATATGTGAATTTGCTCAGTAGTTCCTGGGGTCTTTGGTGTTGAGGTCTGTTACGTATTAAGTAGCGGACTATGTAACCGGTATGGGTACTTGGTTATTGGTTTTATTTTATGTTTTGTTTTAAGTATCGCTTTGATACTTGGTTTGTTTTAAGTATCGTTTGATACTTGGTTTTGTTTTATGTTTTGTTTTAAGTATCGCTTTGATATTTGGTTTGTTTTAAGTATCGTTTGATACTTGGTTTTGTTTTATGTTTTGTTTTAAGTATCGCTTTGATACTTGGTTTGTTTTAAGTATCGTTTGATACTTGGTTTTGTTTTATGTTTTGTTTTAAGTATCGCTTTGATACTTGGTTTGTTTTAAGTATCGTTTGATACTTGGTTTTGTTTTATGTTTTGATTTAAGTATTGCTTTGATACTTAAGGAGTTTTACCAAAGAGTATCAATTGATACCTTTGATTAGTTTCGTTCATGCTAAGACATGAACAGAATTGTGTATTTAAAGACCGCCTGGTTCTATGATAGAAAAGGCAGACTTCGACAGACAGTATTTCAATATACTTGGTTGAACGGTTACTTCTTTGTTCCTCAGTACACCCTCGAAGCCTCCTTTAGTTCTCAGCTCTCGCCTCCTCTCTGCAAGAGCAGGCTACCTGCCAACTATCGTATCATTACCGATAACGTGATTAGCACCTTGCCAACACATTACAGACTACTTGTTTGCTTCACATTTTGTCGCCTGATGGCTTCTGACGATGCTATCATTTCGAGCACTTTATCACATTCACTTACGAGCCCCTTTTGGTAAAATGTCTTTGGCTTCCTGTCTATCGTCTACTCGCAGGTTTCGCGTTCGCTTGGGGGGATTGAACATTGTGTTTGGGGGGATCACCCGTGTCGTTCTTCGGGCCAGCTCATCTCTTTTGTTGGGTGTTAACGGAGTTCTTAGTTCTGGCGATACTAAACGCCCTTGGGTTAGACTGATGATCTTCCCAAGTGTCAACGCGTCGTACTGGCCACATCAATCTACTGGGGATGGGGCCTCGCCAGCCCACCCCCTCCTCATTACTACATGTTTCTACAGTCGGAAATCCTATGATGTAATATATCGCTGTTTCCTTGGAGTTTTGTACTTGTTGCATTTATGGTGGTTCAGTCAGGTGTCTCCTCTCTGCCTTGGTAGCAATGGCTTTGACCCTGAAACACTCTGCCCCCTGGTGTGGTTATCTATGACTACATGGAGTGGTGTGGGACGATTGGCTGCTAGATACTCACATTGTCTGTGCGTTGGGTTGGTTCAGTTGTGGTTTGTGGTTGGTAGCTTCACCCATTGCAAGTGGGGCCTACCTTCTGTTTGACCGCTTCTGTTTCCCTTGCTTCTCCATTCTTGTCGTGTTAGTTGGGAGTGCCTCTTACCCAATGTTTGGTCTGTTCATTTGCCAGACCTGCGGGGCTGGTTTTGGCTAACTCTGCTTACTCTTTCCCGACTCAGTTGGACTTCGATTCGGCTGAGATGGGCAGTATAGCTGGTGCTGATGCATTCCGGTATTGGTGCTGCCTTCTTTGTGGCTCCTGGCTGTAGCTGCTTGGCCCTCCTTGGCTATACGGTGTTGAGGGTTGGGGCTTTATTTGTGTGGCCAAGGCTAGTGGCTACCTGATGGGGCTGGGTATACGTTGTCCGGTGGCTATCGGATGGTTGATCTGTCTGAGGGGGTGGAGGGGCTGGATGAGCTCTGTAGCGTCTGGTGTGTGGCGTTTGGCAGGGGCAGATTGGGGGGGAGAGGCACCTGCAAGCACCGGTCGGGCCTGTGTCAGGCTGGGCGAGGTCTAATTAAGTGTTTCCAGTCTGGCTTGGGCTGTTGGGCGAAGCTGCTGAGTGCAGTAATAATCTCCAACCAACCGGTTGGCTGATGGCCACCTGTGCAGATAGTGGATTGCCACCACCTGGTTGGACTTGTTTGAGTCTTGCGTGCTGGGATTTGGGGGGTTTGTTTGGTTTCTTTGGTTTGGTTCTGGGCATGGCTGGCAGGGGCAAGGTACTACAGGTGGGAGATAGGCCCCACTGACTATTTCGGTCTGTCACTACGTCTATGTATTTCTTTTGTTTATGGAGTTTGTTTTTTGGGGGACAGGCAGCAGGTACATGTCCTCCTTACCATTATGCTCTTCGGAGGCTCTTGGCAAAGTGGGTTCATAGGGTCAATGGCCGGGCATGCGGATGAGAGAGGTGGACCTGTTGGTTATCTCCTCCCTACCATTGTGTCGCCTGTAGTTTATATTTGTTTTGATTTTGTTGGTTTTCTACTGTGGTGGAGGTTTTGTGGGATGGTGTTCAGACCGGGCAGTAGTGATTTTAAATTTTATTTGATGAGGAACCTAGTTGGGGCGGTCTTTTGCTTGGCTTCAGCTACGCTTAGTGCTGGTTGGCTTGATACCAGAGGGGCTACGGACTTGGACCGGGGCGGGCGCTGGGTTGTTTGATGGTCTTGTAATTAGTTCTCGTATGGGCATGACTCGGGGATGGCAGGTGCGTGGCCATAGACTTAGCTAGCTCAGGATTAGTGGGATACCAGTTAGCGGTATCCCTGTGTTGGCAGGGGCTCGTAGTATGCCAGTATTGGCAGTACAAGTTTAAATAAAATTAGATTGAATTCTAAGTACTTTTCCTACTTATTGCTTTAACAAATATAAAACACCTTTACGATCTTTATCTTTATTGCAACATTATCGTTATGCCAAGGAAGGTTCTTGACGAAGGAGAGTTAGAGAAAGCTTACAATAGCCGTTCTCGATAGAAGACAGAGGTCTTGTATTCTCAGTAACGTAGGCAGAAGCCTAGTGCTATAGTAAGATAAAGAAAGGAGAAGTAAGAGAAGCCAAGTATCGTTCCCCGTTACCAAGAACTAACCATCCAAGGAGGGATCATTACATTACAAAGCGTTACCTAGTGCAACGCCAAACGATTCAAGACGGCATCCTTTAATCCAGACAGGGAAGGAGATATCGACATGGACGATCAAAACCTCAACCTAGGGGGATTCAGCGATGCCCTAGATCATGTTTCAGCAGAGCCTTCAAGAGCAGCAAGCCCAGGAATACTAGAGAAAATATCACCAGTTGATAGTTCTCCCGCAGTAACTCCACGACCAGAGAGAAAGTCAGGATCAAAAGTACTTAGGCCACCTGCCCCTGCTGCTTCTGCACCAGGCACTAGCATACTTGGAATAACAGAGAATCAGTTTCAAGAATTTCTAGCAGCAACACGAAACACAGGACAAGGAAACATCTAACGACCGAAAGCAAAAGAACCAGACATATATGAAGGAGCCGAAGACAAGCTACGAATATTCCTGGCACAGTGTGAAGGACATTTTACTGTTAAAGGCTATGGAGAACACCACGATGAGATCAAGATTCCATATGTAAAATCCCTACTAAGAGGACTCGCGAGGCACTAGATCATACCTTTCCAAGATGGAAGAAAACAGAGGGAATGGGTCACGTATTAAGAGTTCAAAGCAACACTCCTCGAACAATTCGGAGATCCCAATGCCAAAGAGATAGCAAGATGAAAGCAGGAAAAACTCCAACAAGGAAAACAACCCTTTTCAGCATCCTGGAACGAATGCTGACTATTGGAATACGAGGCCGAGTTTGATGATGCTACCTTCTACATCATTCTCCTATGAAACTGCAGTGAGAGACTCTGAGAAGCATGGAGAATTTCCGACTTGCATTACACCACGGCAGAATGATTTGCAAGGTAGGTCATTGATAAGGAAAGCAAGCTAAACATGGTTCGAAGCAACTCAGAAAGCACTATAGCATACAGCGTGGTCCAATCACCCAGGAATGTGGACGGAACCTTCCAACCGCAAGCAGTAAGAGGAGAATGTTGAACATTACCACTAGGCGAGCCAATGGAGTTGGACAAATCAAGGGCAGGACCTTCTCTGAACCTGTCTAAGAAAGAATATGCCAGAAGAATGAATGGGAAACTCTGCTTAAAGTGCAGAAAAGCAGGACATCGGATACGAGAATGCAGAAGCTGACCCGACAGTGGATACCAAGGCACCAAAGCTGCTGAAAACAATCGCTTCCAAAATCAAAAGAGGATCAACATTCGCAAAATGATCGCAGAAGATTCACTGGCGGATAACCACAAGGGTCCCCAGTAAACGGTAGTCTGGGAGACTCAAGATATGGACCTAGAAAACCCATCAAGGTAGCAAACAATTACACCGTACTACACACAGAAAGAGGAAAAGAAGACGAAGATCATGTGATGATCAAGACCAAGATATACAATGAAGAAAAAGAAGAAAGAACAATATATACAATGCTCGACTCCGGGGCCAGCGAAGACTTCATCGACAAGGAAATCTGCGACAAATACCGCCTCCACACCAAAGAAGCGAAGAAAGCGAGACAAGTCTACCTAGTGGATGGAAAGCCAAGTGCAATGGGTCCTATAACCCATATGGTGACAGTACCTATGGACATTGACAGCTATGGGGAAACGGCAACCTTTCATGTAGCAGATCTCAAGAACCATGAGATAGTCCTAGGAATGACATAGTTGCGAAAACATAATCTGACAATCGATTGGAACGAGAATAAGATGACCTTTACAAGCGAACTATGTGCGACATGATGTCTCCACAGTTCACCTGTAGTCTACTTGTAACCGGTACGGGTACTTGGTTATTGGTTTTGTTTTATGTTTTGTTTCAAGTATCGCTTTGATACTTGGTTAGTTTTAAGTATCGTTTGATACTTGGTTTTGTTTTATGTTTTGTTTCAAGTATCGCTTGGATAGTTGGTTAGTTTTAAGTATCGTTTGATACTTGGCTTTGTTTTATGTTTTGTTTCAAGTATTGCTTTGATACTTGGTTAGTTTTAAGTATCGTTTGATACTTGGTTTTGTTTTATGTTTTGTTTCAAGTATCGCTTTGATACTTAAGGAGTTTTACCAAAGTGTATCGATTGATACCTTTGATTAGTTTCGTTCATGTTAAGACATGAACAGATTTGTGTATTTAAAGACCGCCTGTTTCTATGATAGAAAGGGCAGACTTCAACAGACAGTATTTCAATATACTTGGTTGAACGGTTACTTCAATGTTCCTCAGTACACCCTCGAGGCCTCCTTTAGTTCTCAGCTCTCACCTCCTCTCTGGAAGAGCAGGCCACCTGCCAACTATCGTACCTATTACCGTTAACGTGATTAGCACCTTGCGAACACATTACATTTTTTTAACCTCAGCGAGTGGTTAAGAACCTGTTCCCAGATTTAGGCCTGATCAACCTATCGATATCCACCTCAGAATGCTAGTGGAGAGAAGCGGCAGAATAACAGCACATTCGGCTTCATCTCAAACTCAAGATAGAGTCTTTGACGACCAGGAGTGGGAAGCAAATCCCACGGCAAGACCTTACAAGAAAGAAACAACCCCGGCGCTCTGCTAAAGAGCCAGGCGATCGTGCAAAAATGGAAGATACACAACCTCCAGGCGAATTCCCTTCTACTCCAGCAAAGAAGCCTTCCTTTGAACCTCCAAATGACCCCGAATCTAGTAGCGAATCAGATATGGCTAGCACAGGAGGAGGGCCTTCTGGAGGAGGGAAATCTCGGGCAAGGCCTGAAGAAGAGGAGGTACCCGCAGCATTTGAACCCCGTAAGTTTAAATTCCACCTCCCAGCAAAGTTCACAGGAGAAGGAAAGGACCTCAAACCTGAAGCCTTTGACCAATGGGCAACAGAACTCTCACACTTCCTACTCTTATAAGGAAAAGATGTGGAAGACCCTCCAACTGGACTTATCATTGGATCATTCTGCGAAGTAAAGGCAACCGATGCATACCACCAATGCTATAAGGATTTCGGCGCGAATGTAAGATTAAGAGGAACTACAGTTATCGATTACCTGAAAGGACGATTCCAATCCTCTATAACCAACCACCTCCTACACAACAAATTAAACCAGCTCCAGCAAGTTAACGGAATGCATGTCAAGCGAATCACCGATATGGCTATGTACCTAATGATGTATAAGGACCGGATGGAGAGAGGAAGTATTTCCAAATACATCCTGAAGGAACGATTCTACGACACCATGCACCCTACCCTCCGGCGAGAAGTAGAACCACTCGAGGAAGATGGCGATGATATTGTAGTAATAATTGCATGAGCAGAATGAAAGGAAGCCAGTCTCCATGAGACCAAGGCCTACAAAACACAGACATCCTCTAATAGGGACAGCCAGCCACGGCACAAAGCCTCTAGCAACTCTGAAGACGATACTCTACTGGTTTTCAAGAAGAAAACAAAATCCTCCAAAGAATCGAGACGGTAAAAAGGAGAATGTTTTGAATTTGGAAAAACAGGACACATGGCAAAGAACTGTCCGACGAAGAAAGGAAAAGGAAAGGTAATTAAGCAAGAGGCGTCGGCCAACAATGTTGAAAGTGATAACGCCCTATCCAGTGAATATGAAGAGATGCATATCGGATATATCCATGTGGAACGCAACAGTGTTCGACCTCCGGCTACATTCAAAGCAAACACCGCTCTGGAAGGTACTATCCTGATCAATGGCAAAAGGGCTCGAGTCCTATTCGACACTGGCGCAATCGGAAGAGATATGATCAGTAATGCCTTTGTCTCTATCCATGGACTCCCAACTCGAGACCTTAACCAACCCATACCAGTCAATATGGCAGTAAAGGGATCACGATCCACAAGCCATAAAACCTGTAGTGCGACTATTCGACTTGGTTCTGCTATACTACACCCCCAGGAAATGCTGATTGGAAACCTAGCCAAATACGATGCCCTAATAGGCATGCCATTCCTGAACCGCCACAAAGCTATAATCAGGTGTGGGGAATCAACCATCGATTTCCCAGATCACAAGGTCAGAGTCTCATGCAAGTCAACAAGCGGAGAGTACCGAGCCGCAGTCTGTGAAGCAACTACCCAAAAACTATTGGATGAATACTCTGATATTTTCCCTGATCAAATACCCGAAGAACTACCGCCTATGAGAGAGGTGAACCACCACATCCGCCTCCGAGACCCCTCCAATCTCAAGAACCAACCCACCTACTCTATTCCTGACGCATACAAAAGTCCACTTTGTGATTGGATCAACCAACAACAAAGAAGAGGAGTCATCTACCGGGCAGAAGCCCTAGGTGCCACTCCTATGTTTGTTCAACCCAAGGCAGATGGCAAAAGAATCCGCCCCTTGGTTGATCTCAAGCTACGGAACGAAAACACAGTTATGGCCAGCTCCGCTATCCCAAACCAAACCCAGATCTTAAATGCTGTTGGACGGGCTAGGTTCCGAAGTAAGATTGACCTAAGTGATGCCTACTTCCAAACAAGGTTAGATCCAGAAAGCGAACGCTACAACAGTTTCAAAACACCCTTCGGAAGTTTCATTAGCTGAGTTATGTTACAAGGTGATATGAATGCGCCCGCCACCTTTATGCGAATTATGGAAAACCTCCTGAGCGAATACCTCCACCATTTTGTTTGGGTCTACATTGATGATATCCTTATCTTCTCGAACACAGTAACAGAACAGGCCTACCATATAGGTTTGGTTTGTACCAAACTTAGGGAAGCTAAATTCTACGCTAGCAGAAACAAATCAATCCTGTTTGCTGACAAACTCGATATTCTAGGACATGTTATAGATGATGAAGGAATACATGCAGCCCCAGGAAAAATAGCCTGTTTAACGGAATGGTCGACACCCCAGAATCAAAAAGAACTTATGCGATTCCTAGGACTAGTCAACTATATTGCCCAGTTCCTACCACACCATGCCACTGTAACAGCGCCGCTCACGGACCTTACCGGCAATGCAAAATTTGTCTTGACCCACACTCATGAGCAAGCTTTTACCAACATCAAGGAATTGATAAAAAACGCCAACGTTATACAACCTATCGACTACAACAAATCAGAACCAATATGGCTGATTACTGATGCATCGGATGTTGGAGTTGGAGCATGGGTTGGACAAGGAGCCTCCCATGAAATGGCAAGACCGGCCGCTTTACACAGCAGAAAGTTCACTAATTCACAGATGAACTATGGAACAACAGACAAGGAAGCCCTTGCTGTGATTGATGCCCTCACCGCTTTCAACCACATCCTCATGGGCAATACCTTCACTATTGTTACCGAGCACCAACCTCTCACTAATCTTAAAACAGAAAAGATACCTGGAAGAAGAAGAACAAGATGGATAGGCGAAATCAGCAAATACGATGCAAAAGTTATCTACACCCCTGGAGGAATGAACTATTTAGCTGATGCTCTCTCCCGCCTATATGAGAATCAAAACCTCGCAAACCCTCCCCTTGTTCACGACCACACAAGACAAAGCGAGGACAGCCCTGACGACACCTCCTATGAACAAGAACCATCGATGGCTGCCGCCAGCTCTGCCACTCCCTCCAATCCTTTCTCTTACACCATGTACAGTGCTGCCGGAACAGAACGAGGAAAGGACATTGATGAAGAATGGAAAGACAATTGCACCCTCTGCAGCACACCTCCTCATGAACTTGAACAAAGCAGACTCCACTGGTCCCACTGTTATCACGATACCTGCCCTTTTCACCAGACTGAGATCAAGTTCGGCAACAGATACCAGCGACCATACTATATGCCTGCTGGCGACACCAAACACACCAGCTTCGATACTGTGGAAGGAGCAGAAGTGATGATCAATGAAGATAAATCGACCCAACCTCCTCATACCCTTAATCCTGTTCCAACACGATACCAAGGTCTTGAAGAACTCGAACAAGCAGCAGCCTACTTGGATGCAATGTCCTATTTACACCCCCCACAGTCAGCCCCGCCATCCTCTCCTCCTATACTCGATTCACAACCACTATATGGTGGACCCTTATGAGTATATAACAATGAAACCATTGTCTCGGTCATACCCCCTACTATTCCCGAGTATCGGCGTCAACTCTATGAAACCTTCGAGGAAGAGGAAGCCCCTATCGAACCAACAAGAGGATCCCTAATCCAGGATGAACGAGATGTTAGATCGACCACAGAAGAATTAACCTCCTCTTTCCGAAGCCAAATGATAGCAGGATACCGCCATGACCCAATTTACTTCAAAGCCATGGATAGCTCCAGGCATGGAGGCCTCGCCCCCTACAACATATCAAATGGAATGGTCTATACCAGCACCCGTTATGGTGAACACTGCCTATACATACCAACAGGCCATATGTTCAATGGAATGACTATTAGAGAATATGTTATTACCGAAATCCACAACAAAGGACACCATAGTGCGGATCGCAACCTCCAATATGCCTCAGAATATGTTTACTAGCCTGAAATGCGAAAGGACTTCCGCGATTTTGTCAGGCAATGCGAACTCTGTCAGGCAAATAAGGAGCGAAGACAACTTCCTGAAGGGAAAGCTGAGACCCTCCGACTACCATGTGAAATATTTGAATCCTATGCCATCGATTTCGCAGGACCATTCAACAAGTCCGCCGGATATGATACCATCTTGGTAGCTGTGGATCGATTCTCTAGATACACTTGGTTAATACCAATGAAGGTTACCGACTCCTCCAAAGACACCTGGAATAACCTCCAACGATACTTGTTTAACCCCCACGGGTACCCCTTATCTATTGTCAGTGATGCTGATCCCCGCTTTACCGCCAGATTCTGGAAGCAAACCTTGACCTCCTTCGGAATAAACCACACTATGGCTGCCCCAGGACACCATGAGACTAATGGCCAAGCAGAACGAAAAGTCTGAGAGGTTAAGACCGGAATTAGGAATATGATCAATGAACGACAAACTAACTGGGAACCAGCCCTCGTTGAGCTCGCTGCATATATCAACGCCGGAATTTCACATACCTTGGGAATGTCACCATACAAGGCAGTCTTTGGCCGTCAATACCCCCTCCTACCTACAACACTATTTAAGAACTCCTCAGTCCATGCCTCTGATGACCATCTAAACCGCCACCAAGCAATTCGGAACGATACCTTCTAAGCTGTTAAGGCTGCCCGATTCCAAAGCACCACTACTGCCGAGAAACGACGATGCAAATATGTCCCCATCTAACAAGGAGACATGCTCATGGTACACAGTAACATGTTCATTACCAATGTCGGACGCAGCAGGAAACTGCAACCACGATGGCGCAGACCCTTCAAAGTCATGTCCTTTGACGAGCAAAAAGAGAACTACACTGTCCAGATGGATGGACGCATATACCGCCGCAATACTGCAGTCTTTCACGCCTCAGCTGTCGAGCGATTCCATCCAAATGACGACTACAGGTTTCCTGGAAGAACCCACTCTCGGCCTGTACCTATCATCATCGATAAAAAGGATGAATGGGAAGTTGAAGAAATCAGAGACCACCACCTTTGGCATGGCAATGATCAGTTCCTTGTCAAATGGAAAGGATATCCGACGAGCGAAAACAGTTGGGAACCACTGGAAGGACTAGAGCACGCTATGGATATGGTGAATGGATGGTGGAAAGACAACATGCCAAACGAATCCCTCTTGCCAACAATCAATTATATCACCTTGTGCTGGACACCTACAATGCCAGAAACTGAGCGATGGCATGCAGAACTGGAAGCTAGAGATGGATTTTGGGCACCATACTTTGAGTCAGAGTTCGAAAGTAGCGATGAGGAGAGCCTAGCTATGGAGCAGGCCCTCGACAATTTTATCTAGTCACCAATCACCATCCGAATAGTATAACGATGTCAAACTATGTGGAGTTCAATGTGACGCAGCGACAACAGGTTGTTGGACTGTTGTTGAACCGCGATGCTATCCAACTTGAAGACTATTTCGAAATCCTCTGGATTGACTACTGTCCTGATTGTGATCATGCTTGGGTTGATGTACAGCATGAATCTGGTATTTGTGACTACTGTGATTTAGATTTCTTCGAGTCTAAGTGTTTCCTTAGAGTTTCCTCTTGTCCCTGGTGTGACACTTACGATGATGAGTTTTTAGCAGAAACTGAAGCCCTTAGTTTCTCAGACTCCGCTTTTGATGATTATTAGGTTTTGTTTGTTTCAACACTTGTTTTGTTTTGGGGAATGTAACCGGTACGGGTACTTGGTTATTGGTTTTGTTTTATGTTTCGTTTCAAGTATCGCTTTGATACTTGGTTTTGTTTTATGTTTTGTTTCAAGTCTTGCTTTGATACTTGGTTAGTTTTAAGTATCGTTTGATACTTGGTTTTGTTTTATGTTTTGTTTTAAGTATCGCTTTGATACTTAAGGAGTTTTACCAAAGTGTATCGATTGATACCTTTGATTAGTTTCGTTCATGTTAAGACATGAACAGATTTGTGTATTTAAAGACTGCCTGTTTCTATGATAGAAAGGGCAGACTTCGACAGACAGAATTTCAATATACTTGGTTGAACGGTTACTTCAATGTTCCTCAGTACACCCTCAAGGCCTCCTTTAGTTCTCAGCTCTCGCCTCCTCTCTTGAAGAGCAGGCCACCTGCCAACTATCGTACCTATTACCGTTAACGTAATTAGCACCTTGCGAACACGTTACACTACTCGACAATGATACCAGATGCGGGAGAAGAAACTATGCATGCAAGGTTCGCCGAGATGCGGCAAGATAAGAGAGTCTGGATACAAAGACTGGACCAAGAATCAAAAGTGCGTACCAAGGGTTCCAAAGGGGCAGCTGGATACGACCTGTATGCCAACAAAGGAATCAAGATACCTGCCAATAGGCAGGCAATGATAGCAACCGGAATAGCCATCAGACTACCAGAAGTTAGTAATGGATGAATAGTACCTCGTAGTGGTCTAGCAGTCAATAATCGACTCAGGACCATGGTAGGGGTGATTGACATCGACTACACAGGTGAAATCAAAGTGGTCTTGGCCAACTTGGCTCAAGAGGACTATGAAGTCCAAAAAGGAGATCGAATTGCGCAGTTGATCATTGAAAAAATCAATAAAGAGGATCTGCACGAAGTAGACCAATTGGAAGAAACCACAAGAGGAAGCAAGGGATTTGGAAGCACAGACCACAAAGAGCCCAATATAACAAAAAGAATCGAGATCAAAGAGATCACAGTGCAGGCCTTTAGATGACACTATCGAAGGGGAGATACAACAGGAATTCTCAAATAAACATATGAAGATAAAAAAGTGGTCCTAGAGAAAATCAACATCAGCACGGAACTAGCAATCCAGGATAGGAAATACCAAAGCAAAAAGGGATGGAAAGAATTGGTTCTAAAGGAATATCATCAATTCACGAACCTATTCCACGAACAGGAAGCTACGGAGTTACCACCTCGAAAACCAGAAAGCGATCACGAAATTCAGCTGGAGAAAGATGAGAAAATGGAAAAAACAAAAGAGATTCTTTACAAGAAGTTATACCTACTACGGGAAGCAGAGCTCGACGAACTGAGGAAATACATTGAGCAAAACCTAAAGCGAGGATGGATCAGAGACTCCTTTGCATCAGGAGGATCCTCAATACTATTCGTCAAAAAGAAAGATGGAAAAATGAGACTCTGTGTGGACTACAGAGCCCTCAACATGGTTACCAAGAAAGATCGATATCCACTACCCTTGATTGGAGAAGCACTGGATAGACTGCAGTTAGTAAAGTACTTCACCAAACTCGATATCAAGGATGCATACCAAAATAAACGCATCAAGGCAGGAGACGAATGGAAGACTACATTCGCCTCAAGATACGGAATGTTCCAATACTTGGTTATACCCTTCCGGCTAACCAATGTACCTGCTTCATTTCAGAGATAGATCAATAAGGTACTCCATAAGTACCTCGACCTACGTTGCATCATATACTTGGATGATGTACTCATCTACTCAGAAAATATGCAACAACACCAGAAGGATATCAGCAATATCATGACAGCAATACAAGGATCAGTAATGAAGATTAAACCAACAAAATGCGAATTCCATAAAGAAGAAACAGAATACCTTGGAGTTATCATCTATCAAAGCGGGGTCAAGGTCGACTCGATCAAAACAGCAGCAATATGGAATTGGGCCAAACCAAACAACAAATCAGATATTTAATGCTTTATGGGATTCTGCAACTTTTATCAAAGGTTCATAGAGGGATTCAGCTAGCGTGCAAAACCACTCTATAACCTAACAAAGAAAGACAAGAAATGAGAATGGGGAGAAACAGAACAAAAGGCATATGATGCAATACAAACGCATCTAATATCGGCACCCATACTGGTTCATTTCGACCCAAACGGAAGGACAATGATCAAAAGGGACGCCTCAAAATATGTGTGCTCTGGCATAATATTGCAATAATATGATGAAGGACAATGGCGGCTAGTGTCTTACCGATCCAAGACAATAACCCCTGCAGAGTGCAACTATAACTTTGTGAACAAAAAACTATTAGCGATAGTTCAAGCATTAAAGAAATGGTGGAGATACGTTTTGAACAACGACCATCCAGTCTGAGTTCTAACCGACCATAACAATCTGGTCCTATTCATGACTACGAAAGGACTGAACGACCGGCAGATAAGGCGGATAGAACATCTTAGCAAATACAACTTCAAAATTGAATACCGACCAGGCAAAGAGAGTGGAACGCCGGATGCTCTCACAAGAATTGCAAGCGACAAATCACAAACGAAAGAAGACGAAATGCTATTACCAAAAACCTACTTCGAGGCAATGGAGGTTATTCAATTCACATCAATGGAGGAAAGAGGAATTGGGAACGCAAACGAGAAAGACAAAACAATTCAAGCAATAAGAGAAGTCTTGGAAGAAGGAAAAAAGGAGATGAAAGGAATTGCACTGGGTTTATGCCAATGGAAGGACGGAAACATGTGGTACAATGGAAAACAATGGATCCCGGAAGAAGAGGAGATAAGGACAGACATCATACGACAACACCATGATATCCAAACGGCAGGACATGGAGGAACGGCTAAAACCATGGATTACGTCACGAGATCATTCAATTGGCCAGGACTGCGCGAAGATGTCAAACGATATGTCAAAAATTGCAATATATACCAAAGGACGAAAACGGCTAAACACGCACCATATGGACTACTAAAATCAATCGAAGTTCCCGAACAACCATGGGAAACAATTACTATGGATTTCATCATGGACCTACCAGCATCGGAAAATTGTGATAGCATCCTGGTCGTGGTGGATTGTCTGACCAAAATGAGTCATTTCATTCCGGTCAGAAAAGATATTAACATAAGGGATTTTATACAGACATTCTTCCGAGAAGTCTTCCGACTTCACGGCCTCCCAAAGAATATCATTACCGATCGAGGAATACTATTCATATCGGGACTATGGAAGAAAGGAACCAGAGAAATGAAGATATGAAACAGAAAGAGTATAGCATCCCACCCACGAACAGATGGTCAAACAGAATGGGTAAATGTGATACACGAACAATATTTAGGGGCCTACGTCAATTATCAACAAGATGATTGGGACAAACCGTTATCAATGACCGAATTCGCATACAACAATGGAAAGCAAGAAATGATCGGCACGACACCCTTCTTTGCAAATTACAGATAATGTCCACAAAGTCAGACCACATATCATACGATTAATGGTATAATACCGGACAAAACAGATATGGGAAAACTACACGAGACATTATAATACGGAATGAGTCAAGCACAACAACGGCAAAAAGAACAATACGATAAGCACCAAAGACCGAATCCGATCATACAACCTGGAGATGTGGCATAGCTAATACCATGCAATATCTATACAACATGACTATCAAAGAAATTAGACGAAAAGAATATCAGACCATTCAGGATATTAGAAAGAGTGGGAAGCTGAGCTTATAAACTCGACCTTTCATCCTCGATGTGAATATACAACACATTCCACATCTCATTCCACGAATTACACAATGACAACAAGTTTGCCTCCCAAACACTTATTCCTCCCCCTCCGATTGAACTCAATGGAGAACTAGAATACGAGCTGGAAGAAATTCTCGATTCTCGCTTCTTCCATGGTCACCTCCAATATCGAGCCAAGTGGACAGGATATTCACACGATCACGATAAAACTTGGTATTTCGCAAACAACTTTGAACATGTACAAGATGCCATCTCAACCCTCCACTAGCGATACCCAGGCAAGCCCGGCCCAGGTGACGATCACATTCAACGAAGACTAAGGTGAGGGAAAGGCTCCCACACCATTGCAACCACACGAGGGCTGGGGCGATAGCCCCCGCCAAACTACATCAACTAGTCTCAAATACTCATTCATGGGACCAACCGACGAAGAGCTTAAGCAGAGGTAACAAGAAGCAAAGCATAAAGCCATATCATGGATGGTATGCTATGATCACGGATGGCAAACACATTTTGGGGACACAGAAGGCTCGGAATGGTTCCCGAGGGAATGTGGAAAGCATGGTCCATGCCCGGACCAAGTCCTGAAGCATTGGCAACAATGCTTAAGAAATAGGTGCAGGATGCACAGGGCATGAAAAATGTCTGCGGGATTCTACCCGCAGAAGGATGGAAGCAGGTAAGAGTTGGAAGAAGAAGACGCCAGGAAGGGATTGTCCGTAAGGAAGTGGTCTAGGGAGGGAGGGGCCCGAAACCCCTCAGCAGATATGGAACCGGACGTCAGGAGCCTACACAGACAAATGTGGAGACTCCGAGAACAACCTGGCCAAGCGGTGGCCACAATTCGGCAAACAATGAAAAAATTGCAGAGCTAAGACAGCTGAACGATAATCAGCGGCACACAATCGAGATGGCGAACCTGACTCTACAAGTAGTAAGGGTCAGATGGAGGTTGGGAGACGATATGTTTTACAAGCTGAGAAGAACCATGCGCGTGGCAGAACGGGAACTATTGAAACTGGGAGAAAACACCTGATGGGACTCAGGCTTAGGAGGAGGGGAGCTAATGTCACGAATGTGACTTGGCATGAAAAAGGTTTTCACGTGACACATGGTTATGAGTCACAGCTATTTTATTGTTTCACATATATGACTCATTTGAGTCATATGATTTGTTATGTGTAGTATTTGTGATGCTTTCGCACATAGCTTAAATATGAGTCATGGGACATGTGCTAGACAAGTATGTCTTGCGAGTGTGCCTTGCGGGTAAGCCTTGCACATATGATTTATGTTTCGTACAGGACCTCATTATGAGGTCATGGGTTTCACGCATATAACTCAGTCGAGTCATATGACTTGTTTATTGCGTTATGATTGATTTATGAGTTTTTGCACATGACCTCGCTATGAGGTTATACGTTTTGAGCATGTGACCACTTTGGTTACATGACTAGTTTGTTATGATTTGGTTTTGCACATGTGACCACTTTGGATTACATGACTACGGGCGGGAAGAATACTATAAAAGATGGCCGATGTGGCCGAGGAGGATAGGTTCTTCAGCCTTGGTTCTAAGTACTTTTCCTCGTCCTTGTCATCGCTTCGACCCCAGCGTTTCTTTCACACCCATGGTGGGCCTTAATGCCTTGAATTCTGGGGGAGATATCTGAGTACGCTGAGTAGTTCTTGGGGTCTTTGGTGTTGAGGTCGGTTAGGTGTTACCTGGCGGATTATGTGTTTGCTTCTCGTTTCGTCGCCTGATAGCTTCTCACGATGCTGTCACTTCACGTTCTTCAACACCGTCGCTTATGCACCCCTTTTTCGGTAAAATGTCTTTGGCTTCCTGTCTATCGTCTACTCGCAGGTTTCGCGTTTGATTGGGGAGGATTGAATTTTGTGTTTGTCAGGATCCCCCGTGTCGTTCTTTGTGCCAGCTCTTGTTTCTTGTTGGGTTTTAACGGAGTCCTTAGTTCTCATAATACAAAACACCCTTGGGTTAGACTAATGACCTTCCCAAGTATCAACTCGTCAGACTGGTCGCGTCATTCCCCACCTGGCAGGGCGGTGCCCACCCCGCCCCTCCTCATTACGTTTTCATTTCTACGGTTGGAATCCTACGCTGTTGTTTATCACCGTTCCCCTAGAAGTTTTGTCCTTGCAGCATATACAGTGGTTCATCCAGGTGTCTCCTCCTCACTACGGTAGGGATGGCTTTGACCCTGGAAAATCTTACCCCCGGGTGTGGTTTTATATTACTACCTGGGGTGGTGTGGGGATGATTGGCTACCAGACACTCGCATTGCCTGTGCGTTTGGGTGGTTCGGTTGTGGTCTGTGGTTGGCAGCTTCACCCATTGCAAGTGGGGCCTACCTTCTGTTTGTCTGCATCTGTTCGTTTGCCCTCCCCATTCTTGTCACATCAGTTGGGGATGACTCTTGCCCGTCGTTCGGTCTGTGTCTATTACCAGACCTGTGGAGCTGGCTTTGGCTGGCTCTTCCTACTCTTTCCCTACTCGATTGGACTTTGGTTTGGCTGGGTTGGACGGTGTGGCTGGTGCTGATGCCTTTGGATGTTGGTACTGCCTCCTTTGTGGCTCCGGGCTGTGGCTGGTGGGCCCCCCTCGGCTATACGCTGCTGAGGATTGGGGCTCTGTTGGTGTAGTTAAGACCAATGGCTGCCAGATGGGGCTGGGTATACGTTGCCCGGTGGCTATCAGATGGTTAATCTGTCTGAGGGGCTGGGAGTGCTGGATGCGCTATGTGGCGCCTGGTTTGTGGGGCTTGAGGGGGGCTGATTGGGGGGGGCGAGGTACCAGTGAGTACCGGTTGGGCCTGCATCAGGTTGGGCGAGATCTAATTAAGTATTTCCACTGCAGCTTGGGCTGTTGGGCGAAGCTGCTGAGTGCTGTAAAGCTCCCTGATGGACTGGTTGCCTGATGGCCACCTGTGCAGATAGTGGGTTGCGACCACCTGGTTGGACTTGTTTGGGTCTTGTGTGCTGGGCTTTGTGGGGTTTGTTTGGTTTCTTTAGTTTGGTTCCGGGTACGGCAGGAAGAGATAGGACATCCCAGGTAGGAGATAGGCCCCACTGACCTTTACGGTCTGTCACCACCTCTATGTATTTTCTTTGGTTATAGTGTTTTTGTTTGTGAGACAGGCAGCAGGTACAGGTCCTCCTCACCAGTACACTCTTCAGAGACAACTGGCAAAGTGGGTTCATAGGGTTGACGGCCAGTCATGCGGGTGTGAGATGTGGACATGTTGGTTACCTCCTCCTTGCCATTGCGTCGCCTGTAGGTTTAGTTTGTATGTGTTTTGTTTGGTTTTCTACTGTGGTGGAGGTATTGTGGGACGGTATTTGGACCGGATGGTAGTGACTTTCGATATTTGGACAAGGAACCTGGTCGGGTTGGTCTTTTGCTCGGCTTCGGCTATGCTTAGTGCTGGTTGGCCTCATACTAGAGGGGCTACAGACTTGGACCGGGGCGGGTGCTGGGTTGTTTGATGGTCTTGTAATTAGTTCTCGTGTAGGTATGACTTGGGAATGCCAGGTGTGGGGCCGTAGACTTAGTTAGCTTAGGATTAGTGGTATACCAGTTAGCGGTATCCCTGTGCCGGTGGGTACTTGTCGTATGCCAGTATTGGTGGTACGAGTTTAAACAAAATTAGATTGAATTCTAAGTACTTTTCCTACTTATTACCTTAATAAATATAAAACACCTTTACGATATTTATCTTTATTGCAATGTTATCGTTACGTCAATAAAAGTTTTTTACAAAGGAGAGTCAGGGAAAGCTTACGATAGGCATTCCCCATAGAAGACAGATGTCTTCTATTATCTGTAATGTAGGCAGAGGCCTACTGCTATCATAAAATGAAGAAAAGAGAAGAAAGAGAAGATAAGTATTGTTCCCCGTCACCAAGAAGTAACCATCCAAGGAGGGATCGTTACAACCTGCCTCTTTTTTGTTCCTACATAATCATTATGCCATCTTTCCTCCTTCTTGCGCCATATTAAATTTGTACCAAACATAGCTTCAAACTCAACTGACATCTCATCTGTAAAGGTATAGTTTGCCCACTCCCCACTTGGAAGCCAGAGTTCTCATTTCATGCAATACTCCTATAATAAACTAGTCATAGTATAAACCATAACCATGTGATGTAACCTAGAACTCTTTTATTTTTATTTTCTTTCCTCAAAATAATTTTGAATTGTTTATGGTTGGCCCCGATTCCTCGATTCAATAATGTGGGATAAATCGTAGTATCGCTGACTCTGAGAAGCCTGCCTCCTGGTGAAGATCCTGGATAGTCATTCTTGACTTCTCAATTTTTTTTTTACAAACTCAAGGAGGCTTCCTTTATCTTCCTCTTCTACTAGCCATGGGCCTCCAGGGCATGGGTCAGTATCCAGAGCAGTGCTGGTAATAAGTTCTTGAATAGAGAGTAGTGTATGTTCTGGTTCATCACTTGTCACTCGTGCTTGTTGCATGTTCTTGACCGCATGGGGCCAAATGTCATTTGCTGTGGAAGCTGCGATACCTCTTATTTCTTTGATTTTCTGGAAAGGCATTGGCTGTGCTTGACTCAGAAACTTGATTATTACACCTCGTCTTTGCGGTGTTATCTGCTTTCCTCTAACCAAAAGATTATTTCTCTGTTAGCAAATCATCATTCAGTATTAATTGGCATGTATTGTACTACCTCACTTTATAATAGCATGTGTTATAATGATGGCTGGTTCCACAGAGTACGGTATTGTATCAATGAGAGTGTCTGAATAGACTCCGCTGTACCAAAGCCTACCCCCTGAATCCTTGGTGCCAAGCTTGTGGGCCGCATCTGGATACTTTTGAAAATCACCAGTATAGCAAGCTTAGCTGATTGTAGAAATAAATACAATATGTACATAAACTGAAGAATAGAGAACTATATCTTGAACTGCTAAAAGAGTGGAAAATCTTTGACTACCCCTTTCAGTATCTTACACTGTATTTTGGACACGATTAGTAAGTAAGATTACAATGTCAAGAAAAAGGTTCATGAGAGCAAGTCTGAGGAATAGTAGAAGAAAATCCAAAGATGCCGCAGCGAAAGTACCTCCAAATAATTTCCAACAACTCCTCCCTGGTCACCCACAGCCATGCTGGCCGAAAGCCATATGGATGATAAAAAAGAGCAAGTAGAAGAGTTCCCAAAAAAGTAAAGCGCAGATCCAAAGCAGTGGAAATGGTCAATCCACCTATTCTACCGATAACCCCTGTGGCTGAGAACCAATATACCTTAAAGCCTGAGATTCTGGATATGTTTATCCCTTTACAGTACTTATTTTCTACCTATGAAGCTGAATCCACGCTTGCCAGCCATCCAAGTAGGCCATATGATGTATTCTCTCAGTTTTGGGATGATGACATTTTTGCTACTCTAGTTTACAATACAAATGAGTATACAGCTAAGATGAGGAGGCTAGTTCCACCTACGGGGCACAGGTCCATTCGACCGTAGAAGCCAGTTACTGTAAGAGAAATGCAGAAATTTGTTGCACAAATCATCTTTATGGATGTGCATGGCTGCCAGAGTCTATTAGAAAGTTGGCGACAACCAGCTCAGATTGGGGGGAAGGAAAGGTTGTCTCTCAATTAGTTTCAGCAAATCAAGCAATATTTGCATGTGTAGCCTGTTCAGGTAGAAGGGAGGAAGGATTCAGACTGGTGGAGGAAGTTAGAGTTGTTGCATTTAATCCTGCAAGAGTGCTCTCAGAGGGCCTTATAGTCCAGTTTCAATCTTGCTGTAGATGAAATGATCATACTTTTGAGTGGTCGAAGCAAGCATACCTACTGCATGCATAATAAGTCTATCACTCAGGGCTACTACATTTTCGCACTCTACTGGAAGGGCTATACCTAGACCTGGCATTATACTTCTTGAGTAGCTGGAATTCAAATTCCTGATCATGGAGTTGTATATCATGGTTCTATACACCTTACACCCACCTTAATGGCCATTCATGATCAAGTTATAAGTCTGCCCTATTGTACACACTCGGTAACCGTTTAACCATGACCGGGGGTGGGCTATCCTACCTATCTTGAAATAATCAATGACTACAACTATAACATGAATGGAGTTGATTGGGCTAATCAATTGCGTGCATCCTATTATACTCAACTCAAAGCTCTCTGCAATTGACTTCCTCTTCTCTTTTGGATCTTAGATACTTCAATCATTAATGCCTTGATTTTATTAAAAGATTTTCATCCAAATTCTGCTCATCGTCAATTCCGACTTGATCTTGCTAGAAGTTTATTTCAAGTATCTAAAAATACTATTAAATTCTGTATTCATAAAACCTATAAACCAAAAATACAAACTTGCTACCTTTTAAAGTATAATAATACCCTTCCCCCACTGGCTTCAGAGCCTTCCAACCTTATTCACTTTCCTCCTGGCAAGCATGTGTTCTGTGTTTTCTGTCGCTTTTAAGTAAAAAAGTATTCTATAACAAGATCTACTTGTACTTCATGTGCAATCTCTTTTTGCAAGTAGAATTGCTTTAATCAATACTATGCAGGATAGATGACTTAACTATTCACCAAGGTCGAGTGCTGTTTTCTATATTCTGCCTCCTTTTTTTTTTTCTGATTCACTTTCCAATGTATTGCTCTTGCTTTCCTTTTCCTAAGGTTTTCTCTTCATATTCTCTCACTTGCTTTTGATACTTTCTGACACCTTTTTACTATTATTAAGTATGTTTTAAACACTGAAACGAGTGGTTGAAAAATTTCCACTATTTCAGCAGTCCAAAAGATAGACAGAAGTAAAAAAATACTAAGGAAGTTTAAAATGCCGGCTCAACCTCATGGTTGGAACCTGGTACTGCCAAATCTTCTTCTACTTGCAGACAAAAAGTTCGACAGTAGAATAAAAAAAAGACAAGACTAAGACAAAAGCAACTTATTGAAGTTTCCCAGCCAGTAAAGGAAAATCACAAAAAGATCTATCAGTCATATACGGTTTACTTTATAAGATTCTGGTACTAGCATAAGTGATCAAGACTAAAATACCTTATAGTACAAGAAAGGAATATGAACCAGTAGTAGAAAAGAAAGTTGTTAGGGGTTGTTAGGAATACAAGGATCTGATACCTAGGAGTTACTGTAAGTGGGATAACTGCACTTGAAATCAGAATTCCTGGTTTCTGTAACATATTCGCAAGGTGCTAGTCATGTTATCGGTAAAGATACGATAGTTGGCAGGTAGCCTGCTCTACCAGAGAAAAGGCGAGAGCTGAGAACTAAAGCAGATTTTGAAGGTGTACTGAGGAACAAAGAAGTAACTGTTCAATCAAGTATATTGAAATACTATTTGGCAAAGTCCGCCTTTTCCATCATGGGATTAGGTGGTCTTTAAATACCCAAATCTGTTCATGTCTAGCATGAACGAAACTAATCAAAGGTATCAATTGATACACTTTGGTAAAACTAATTAAGTATCAAGCGATACTTAAAATAAAACATAAAACAAAACCAAGTATCAATCGATACTTAAAACAAACCAAGTATCAAAGCGATACTTAAAATAAAACATAAAGCAAAACCAAGTATCAAATGATACTTAAAACAAACCAAGTATTCAAGCGATACTTAAAGTAAAATATAATGCGCAACCAATTACTGAGTACCCATACTGGTTACATTTCTTAAAATAAAACAATAGTTTAAACAAACAAAACCTAATAATCATCAAAAGTGGAGTCTGAGAAACTAAAGGCCTCAGTTTCTGCTATTAGCTCTTTATCATAAGTGTCACACTGGGGACCAGAAGAAATCCTAAGAAAATATCGAGACTCAAAAAAATACAGGTCACAGTAGTCACAAATACCAGATTCAAGCTGTAAATCTACCCAAGCATTATTACAATCAGGAGAGTAGTCCACCCAGAGAATGGCAAAGTAGTCTTCAAGTTGAATAACATCGCGGTTCAACAACAGTCCACCAATCTGTTGTCGTAGTCTCAGATTAAGTTCCACATAGTTTGACATGGTTATGGTATTCGGATAAAGGCTGGTGATCAGATGAGGTTATCGAGAGCCTGCTCCATATCCTCATTTTCCTCATTGCTGCTTTTGAATTCCGACCCCAAGTATGGTGCCCAAAGCCCATTCCTAGCTTCGAGTTCCATCTGCCATTACTCAGTCACTGGCATCATTGGTGTCCAGTACAATGTGATGTAATTAATCATTGGAGAGAGGGATTCGTTTGTCATGTTGTCTTTCCACCATTCATTTACCATCTCCATAGTGTGCTCTAGTCCTTCCAGTGGCTTCCAGCTGTTTTCACTCGTTGGGTATTATTTCCATTTAACCAGGAACTGATCATTTCCATGCCAAAGGTGGTGGTCTCGGCTTTCTTCAACTTTGCATTTATCCTTTTTATCAATGATGATAGGTGTGGGTTGAGAGTGGATTCTTCCTGGGAACTTGGAGTCATCATTTGAGTGGAATTGCTGGTCAGCAGAGGGGTGGAAAACTGCAGTATAGTGGTGGTACATGCTTCCATCCATCTGGACAGTGTATTTTTCTGTAGACTTGTCAAAGGATAAGACCTTGAAAGGTCCTCACTATCAGGATTGTAGTTTCTTGCTGCGTCCAACATTGGTAATAAACATGTTTCCAAGTACCATGAGCATATCGCTCGGTAGAATAGGAACATGTTTACGTCATCGTTTCTGAGTAGTAGTGGTACTCTGGAATAGGGCAGCTTTAACAGCTTGGAAGGTATCTTTCCGAATTGCTTGATGGCGGTTAGGGTGGTCATCGGAGGCGGAGACTGAGGAACTCTTAAATAGAGTTGTAGGTAGGAGAGAGTATTGGTGGCCGAAGATTGTCTTGTATGGAGACATTCCCAAGGTGTCGGAATATTTAGCATTAATATATACGGCGAGTTCAAAGATGACTAGTTCCCAGTTAGTGTGCTGTTCGTTGATCATGTTCCTAATTCCGGACGTGACTTCGCGGATCTTCCGTTCTGCTTGGCTATTAGTCTCAGGATGTCTAGAATCAGCCATTCTATGGTTGATTCCAAGGGAAGTCAATGTTTGTTTCCAGAATCTGGTGGTGAAGTGGGGATCAGCATCACTGACAATAGATAATGGATATCCATAGGGGGTAAATAGGTATCGCTGGAGGTTATTCCTGGTGTCCTTTGAGGAATCCGTGACCTTCATTGGTATAAGCCATGTGTATCCAGAAAAATGATCCACAGCTACTAAGATAGTGTCATATCCGGCAGACTTGTTGAATGGTCCTGCGAAATTGATAGCATAGGATTCAAATATTTCGCAAGGTAACTGAAGGGTCTGTGCTTGCCCTGCAGTGAGTTGTGTTCATTCCTTATTCATGAGGAAGAGTTCACATGATTGACGAAATCGTGGAAGTCCTTTCGCATTTCAGGTTAGTAAACATATTCTGAGGCATATTGGAGGTTGTGGTCCACACTATGGTGTCCTTTGTTGTGGATTTTGGTAATAACATATTCCCTAATGGTCATTCAATTGCACATATAGCCTTTCTAGATGTATAGGCAATGTTCACCATAGTGGGTACTGCTATACACTATTCTATTGGATATATTATAGGAGGTGAGATCTCCATATCTAGAGCTATCTATAGCTTTGAAATAGATTGAGTCATGGTGATATCCTGCTATCCTTTAGCTTCGAAAAGAGGAGGTCAACTTCTCTGTAGTTGATCTAACATCCCTTCATCCTCAATGTGAGTTCCTCTTGTCAGTTCAATAGGGGCTTCCTCTTCTTTACAGGTTTCATAGAGCTGTTAGTGATGCTCGCAAATCATGGGAGGCATAACAGAAACAGTGGTTTTATTATTGTATACCGGTAAGGGTCTACCATACAGTGTTTGTAAATGGATTATGGGGGGAGAGGATGGCGGTACTCACTGCGGAGGGTGTAGGTAAGATATTGCATCTACAGGCTGCTACTTGTTTGAGTTCTTCAAGACCTTGGTGTCATCTTGGGCAGAATTAAGAGTCAGGGAAGGTTGAGTCAATCCATCATTATCTTCATCCATCACCTCTTCTGCTCCTTCTGCAGTGTCAAAACTGGTGTTTTTAGAATCATCAGCAGACATATAGTACGGTCGCTGGTATCTGTTGCCAAATTTAATTTTAGTCAGTTGAAGGGACAGGTATTGAGTTAACAGTTGGACCAGTAGAGTCTGCTTTATTCAAGCTCATGAGGGGTGTACTGCAGAGGGTGCAATCATCTTTCCACTTTTCATCAATGTCTTTTCCTCATTCTGTTCTAGCAGCTCTGTACATAGTGTAAGAGAAAGGATTGGCGGGAGAGACAGTACTGGCAGTAGCCAACGATGGTTCTTGTTCATAGGAGGTGTCATCAGGGCTATCTTCGCTTTGTCTTGTATGGTCATAAACAAGAGGAGGGTCTCTAAGTTCTTGGTTCTCATATAGGTAGGAGAGAACATCAGCTAAATAGTTGGTTCTTCTAGGGGTATAGATGATTTTTGCATTAAATTTGCTGATTTCTCCTATCTATCATGTTCTTCTCCTTCCAGGAACCTTTTCCATTTTAAGGTTAGTGAGAGGTTGGTGGTCGGTAATAATAGTGAAGGTATTACCCATAAGAATGTGATTGAATGTGGCAAGAGTATCGATCACTGTAAGGGCTTCCTTATCTGTAGTTCTATAGTTCATCTGTGAGTTAGTGAACTTCCTGCTGTGTAATGCCACCGGTCTTGCTGTTTCATGAGATGCTTCTTATCCAACCCATGCTCAAACTCCAATATCTGATGCATCAGTAATCAGCTATAGCAGGTCTGGTTTACTGTAGTCGATAGGCCGTTTAACATCAGCATTCTTAATCAATTCCTTGATGTTGATAAAGGCTTGGTCATGAGAGTGTGTCCAGACAAATTCCACTTTGCCGGTAAGGTCTGTAAGCGGCCCTGTTACAGTAGCATGGTATGGTAGGAAATGGGAGATATAGTTGACTAGTGCTAAGAATCGAATGAGTTCCTTTTGATTTCGGCGAGTTGTCTATTCTGTTAAACAGGATATTTTTCCAGGGGCTGCGTGTATTCTGTCATCGACTATCACATGTTCCAGGATATTGAGCTTATTGGAAAACAGGATTGATTTGTTTCTGCTAGCGTAGAATTTAGCTTCCCTTAGCCTTGTACAAAGTAAATCATTATGGTAAGCATGTTCCATTTTGGAGTTTGAGAAAATGAGGATATCGTTAATGTAAACCCATACAAAATACTGGAGGTATTCGCCTAGGAGGTTTTCCATAATTAGCATGAAGATGGCAGGTGCATTCATATTACCTTATAATATAACTCGGCTAATGAAACTTCCAAAGGATGTTTTGAAACTGTTAAAGTATTCGCTTTCTGGATCTAACCTTGTCTGGAAGTAGGAATTGATTAGGTCAATCTTGCTTCGGAATCTGGCCTGTCCAACTACATTCAGGATTTGAGTTTGGTTTGGGATAGTAGAGCTGTCCATAACCATGTTTTCATTTTGTAGTTAAAGGTCATCCAGGTGGCGAATTCTTTTACCGCCTGCTATGGGTTGGACAAATATAGGTGCGACACCTGGTGCTTCCACTCCATAGATGACTCCTATTCTTTGTTGTTAGTTTATCCAGTCATATAGTGGGTTTTTGTATGTGTCAGGGATTAAGTAGGTAGATTGGTTCTTAAGATTAGAGGAGTCTCTAAGATGAATGTGGTGGTTTACTTCCCTTATAGGCAGTAGTTCTTCAGCAATCTGATCAGGAAAAACATCAGCGTACTCATCCAATAGGAGTTAGGCAGTTGCTTTACAGACTACGGCTTGGTACTCTCCACTTGTTAGCTTACATGAAACACTGATCCTTTGATCTGGGAAATCAATAGTTGATTTCCCACATCTGATTATAGCTTTGTGGCGGTTCAGGAATGGCATCCCAATCAGGGTATTGTATTTGGTTAGGTTTCCAACTAGCATTTCCTGAGAGGGTAGGATGGTGGAGCCAAGCTGGATAGTTGCGCTACGAGTTGTGAGGCTTGTGGATTGTGGATCGTAAACCTTTTACTGCTATATTGACTGATATGGGCTGGTTAAAGTCTGGGATTGGGAGTCCATAGACAGAGATAAAAGCATTGCTAATCATGTCTCTTCAAATCGCGCCAGTGTCGAATAGGACTCGAGCCATCTTGCCATTGATTAGGATAGTACCTTCTAGGGCAGTGTATGCTTTAAATATAGTTGGAGGTTGGACACTGTTGCATTCTATATCGATATATCCGATATGGATTTCCTCATATTCGCTAGATTGGGTATCATCACTATTACTCTCAATATTGTAGGCCGATGCCTCTTGCTTAATCACTTTTCATTTTACTTTCTTCGCAGGGCAGTTCTTTGCCAGGTGTCCCGTTTTTCCGCATTCAAAGCATTCTTTTTTCTGACGTCTCGATTCTTTGAAGGATTAGTTTTTCTTCCCGAAAACCCGTGGGATATCTTCTTCAGAGTTGTTGGAGGACTTGTGTTATAGTTGCCTATTACTGCTAGAGGATGTCTGTGTCTTGTATGTCTCGGTTTCATGGAGGATGGCATTCTTTCATTCTGCCCTTGCAATTATTATTACAATATCATCGTCATCTTCCTTGAGTAGTTCTACCTGTTACCGGAGAGTAGGATGCATGGCATCATAGAATCGTCGCTTAAGGATGTAGTTAGAAATGCTTCCTTTCTTCAATCAGTCCTTATATATCATCAGATCTGTAGCTAGATCTGTGATTCTCTTGATATGCATTCCATTGACTTGTTGGAGATAGTAGAATTTGTTATATAGGAGGTTGTTGGTAATAGAGGATTGGAATTGGCCTTTCAGGTAACCAAGAACAGTGGATCCTCTTAATCTTATATTTCCACTGTATTCTTTATAGTGTTGGTGGTATGCATCAGTTGCCTTTCCTTCGCAAAATGATCCAATGAAATGTCAGGTTGTATGGTCTTCCACATTTTTCCCTTGTAGGAGAAGGTAGTGTGTGAGTTCAGTCGCCCATCAATGAAAAGCTCCAGGTTTGAGGTCTTTTCCTTCTGTGAACTTCACAGAGAGGTGGAATTTTAACTTAGGGGGTATAAATGCTGCGGGTACTTTCTCTTCTTAAGGCCGATTCCGAGATTTTACTCCTCCTGAAGGCCCTCCTCCTGTACTAGCTATATCTGAGTTGCTAGTAGATTCTGGATCAAGCGGAGGTTCAAAGGAAGGCTTTTTTGCTGGTGTAGAAGGGAATTCTCCTGGGGGTTATGTGTCTTCCCTGTTTGCAGGTTCTCCCGGCTCCTTAGCAGAGTGCTGAGATTGTTTCTTTCTTGTAAGGTCTTGCTGTGTGATTTGCTTCCCACTCCTGATCGTCAATGACTCTATGTTGGTTTTGAGATAAAACTGAATGTGCCGGGATTCTGCCTCTTCTCTCTGCTAGCATTCGGAGGTGGATATCAATAGGTTGATTAGGCCTAAATCCAGAGACAGGTTCTTAACCACTTGAAGAGGTTAAAAAAATGTAACGTGTACGCAAGATGCTAGTCACATTATAGGTGAAGATACAATAGTTGGCAGGTAGCCTGCTCTGCGAGAGAGGAGGGGAGAGCTGAGAACTAAATGAGATTTAGAAGGTGTACTGAGGAGCAAGGAAGTAACCGTTCAACCAAGTATATTGAAATACTGTCTGTCGAAGTCTGCCTTTTCCATCCTGGGATCAGGCGGTGTTTTAATACACAAATCTGTTCACGTCTAGTATGAATGAAACTAATCGAAGGTATCAATTGATACACTTTGGTAAAACTAATTAAGCATCAAGCGATACTTAAAACAAAACACAAAACAAAACTAAGTATCAAACCATACTTAAAACAAACCAAGTATCAAAGCGATACTTAAAACAAAACACAAAACAAAACTAAGTTTCAAACCATACTTAAAACAAACAAAGTATCAAAGTGATACCTAAAACAAAACATAAAACAAAACCAAGTATCCAATAATACTTAAAACAAGCCAAGTATCAAAGCGATACTGTAACAAGTAAAGTCTGGACAAGGCTGGATAGTTCAAGGCACACCATTGTACTAGTACAGGTCAGACAAACAAGGAGGTTCAGGTATACAAGTACAATGTACTGGTGCTGGGAGGTTTAGAGGTTCAGGGATTCCTGTGACTTGAAGTAATAAAGTGTTGTAATTTCCTAAGTACAGGTGTTCAGAGGAAAATATCAGATTGCGTGAAGAATATAAACTATGGTGGGGGGGCACCCCTTAATATAACAAAAGAAATCTCAGGGTTAATAATCGGACCCTTGGTTCACAGTCACCACCCATGTTTCCACATTGTTCCTTTGGATTCTGTCACATAGTAACACTATGCAATCGAGTATAACTCAGAAAGCCCTATGTTACAACCAATTTCAAACTAAACTCCGCATCCATTAAGGTGCCATGATACTAGCTCTCCTCCCGTACACCGAAGACCCTTGAGGCATGTGCTTGTTATTCTGGTAGAGGGCCGGGTTTATTTGGATAATATTCGTGAAAGTCGTCGACTGGTTCTAGTCCGTTCACAGATCTGGCGGGTTCCCCAGTAGCCTCGTCATAACCTTTCCATCAAATAAGAAAGCAGAGGCGGTTCCGCGTAATCCGAGCATCTAGTACCTCATCTTCCAGCTACTTCTCTTCTCCGTCAACCTCAACTGGTGGTGGTGGTGGTATGTGTTGCCCTGGAAGAGGGTCACGAGCAGCGAGATCCAGTAGTGATACATGGAAGACATTATGTATCCTCATAGATATTGGGAGTTCTAGATGGTAGGCATGGGTCCCGATGGCTGCAAGAACTGGGAAGGAACTTAGATGCTTGTTGTCCAACATGGCAGAGGGTCATTGGGTGCGGATGTTTCTTGCATCTAGCCAAACAAGATCGCCTACCTGGAAGTGGGGTGCGGGAATCCTTCCTCTATCAGCATACTCCAGTTGCCGGTCTTGGGCAAAGGACATCTCTGCTTGTAGGTGGAGATGTATCTCGTGCATGGCATCAATAAATTGTCTGCTCGGGATTCCAGAGTTACAGTTCATGGATTAAGGTTCCTCTAACAGGTCCATCCTGGGGTCGTAGCCGTAATTAGCAAAAAAAGGAGAGACGCTAGTAGTTGCTGAAGCGTAGTTGTTTGCTGCGAATTCTGCCATAGGGAGCCACTGGGACCAGTCATCTTGTTAGTAGTTCACATAGGCCCACAGGTACTGTTCCATGATGGCATTAATCCGTTCCATTTGACCATCAGTCTGTGGGTGAAATGCGGTAGATAGCTTCCCTGTAACCTGCAAGCGTTCACATACAGATTTCCAGAACTCAGAGGTGAACTGAGTGCCTCGGTTAGTAGTGATGGTGAGGGGTAGGCCATGGTGCTTCCAGACATATCATAGGTACAACTTAGCGAAAGAAGGGGCATCGATTGTTGTGCAACACGCTATAAGGTAACGCATCTTGCTCAGCCGGTCGACCACTACTAAGATAGCATCATTTCCTTCACTCCATGGGAGGCCAGTGACAAAGTCCATGGATACATATTCCCAGGGCCTGTCAGGCATCGGAAGGGGTCTCAGAATGCCGAAAGGTGCATGGCAGGAGGTACGGCTCTGCTGACAGGTATGGCAGTTGGCTACATATCGTCCGATATCTCATCTCATACCAGGCCAGACATACAGTCGCGATAACAGCTCCTGGGTTTTCGCTCTTCCTGGATGCCCAGCCAAAGGCACCTCATGGGCTGCTTGGATTAATCTGAGAATTAGAGGTTCATAGTTTGGTACATAGAGCTGGTTACGGAACTTCAGGTAGTTCCCATTGCGGGCACATTCTGCTAATGAAGCTAACTGAGAATGTCTATCACCTTGGTCAAGGGCTTTGAGGATCTGATTGGACTTTGGGTTAGCTTGGTATGCTTTTTACCAGAGGGGTTCTAAGGGGGATGCTCCAGTAGGGAGCGTAATGTTTGCCAACAAACCCAATCCTTGGGACTTCAACACCACCTGTGTCTGGTAGTTCTTCCTCTTGGTAGCTTCCTCCTCTGACTCTCCCTTCATCCTTGTTAACGTATCTGCTTTGCCATTTAACCTTCCTGGCTGGTACTCGATATGGTAGTCAAACTGTGTCAGGAACTCTGACCATCGGGCTTGTCTCCTGTTCAGGAGCCTCTTGGTCATGAAATGTTTGAGGTTTTGGTGGTCAGTCAGGATAGTGACTTTCTTCCCTATCAGGTAGCAACGCCATTCCTCAAAGGCCCGTACCACTGCCATCAGTTCCTTGTCAGAGATGTCATAGTTACACTCAGCAGGGCTGTGTTTCTTGGAATAGTAGGCAACAGGGTGGAGAATTCCTTCGTTGTCTGGTTGAGACATAATGCCAGTGGAGACAAAATCAGAGGCGTCAGTTTCAATAACCACATCTTTCTCAAAGTCAAAGTACGTCAGGACAGGAGCAGTGCTAAATGCTGTATTTAGCTTATCAAAAGCTGATTGGCACTCAGAAGTCCATACAAAAGGGTGGCCTTTTTTAATGAGTGCGGTAAGGGGCTGAGCCAGGCGGGAGAATGTGCAAATGAACCTTTGGTAAAAGTTCCCAAATCCTAGAAAAGCACAAACATCCCATAGACAGTCAGGGATAGGCCAAGCTATAATGGTTTCTATTTCGGTATTGTCCATGCAGAATTCCCTTAGTCGTGATGATAAAG
>NW_003298922.1:55521-61155 GCF_000151645.1 Tuber melanosporum
GACATGTTCCACATGTTCTTCCTCAGTCTTACTTTATATCAGTATTTCGTCCAGGTAGGCAGTACAGAAGTGATTCAGGCCTGAGTACAGGGTTTTGTTGATATAAGCCTGGAAGGTGGCGGGAGCATTGGTAAGACCAAAGGGCATGACCTTTGATTCATACAGTCCATATCGGGTCCTGAATGCAGTTTTCCATTCTTCTCCTTTCGTCATTTGGATCAAATTGTAAGCCCTACGAATATCCAGCTTCGTAAAGATTTTAGCTTTCGCTATCTGCATGAATGTCTCAGTAAGGAGGGGCAGGAGGCCACAATCTTTGATTGTTCCTGCATTCAGAGCCCTGTAGTCCACACATAGGCGTAGTGAGCCATCCTTTTTTTTGATGAATAAGATAGGGGAGGCTGCGGAGGAGGAGGAAGGGCGAATGATGTCCTTTTCAAGGTTTTCATCTAGCTATCCACGCAGGGCTTCCAGTTCTGGGGGTGCTAGGTTGTATAGAGGGCCAAAAGGGGGGGTAAAGTCTGGTTTAGGAGGTATTGTGTGATCTTCTGAGCGATGCGGAGGTAGGTGGTCTTGTGTTTTCTCCAGAAATATAGGCATGAAATCATGGTACTCAGGGTGGACAATCTTTCTGACCTCAGATTCTTCCAAAACTTTGTGGTCCAGGGCACGTTGTATCGCGTAGGCTTGTAGAAAGTGTGGTATCTACTCCTCCACTCCTTCGGTACCAGTGACATCGGGAGTAGAGTTTATAAGACAGTATTCCGACTAGAAGGTTACAGTATTGCTAGCGAAGTTGATTGTAAGGTCATGTTGGTTCAGCCATTGGATATCCAATGTGAGGGGGTATCTACCCAACTTGGTAATGAATGCGGAGATGAGTTCCAGGTGGTCTTTGATTTTCAGTTTTATATGGGTAAGGTGGGTTATCGCTCCTGAACTAATAGGTCTACCATCAATGACGGCCAGGGTGACAGGTTCTTTTAGGGAGTAAAGGGGAAGATGGTAGCGGCGGGCGAAGTCTTTATCGATGAAAGCATATCCAGTTGCTCCGGAATCAATCAGGGCATGGAAACGGATTACTTTTTGGTTGTCTATGATATCACAGGCGAGTACCAAGTAGTTATTCTCAATTCCATTTTCCATTTGATTCAAAGACAAACTAGATATAGAGAGACAAGGAGAAGACTTAACATGTCCCATGTCAGTGCCGTATTCTGCACATGGGACTACTAGTTTTCCGACAACTCAGAGTCAGGACGGGTGTCCTCTGGTCTGTCGGGAGGTCTGATAGGAAGGGTGTTCGTGCCATACATGCGGCGGGGTTTCTTGTTCGGACACTCACGTACCATATGTCTATGTCCTCCACAGTACAGGCAGAGGTTGCGCCTCATCCTTTCTTGTTATTGTGTATTGGTAAGGGCATGTCACCCACTGGAAAGGTCTATTGGGCCGGGAGCAGTACCAGTGGCTGTGGTAGTAGAGGTCAAGGTTGTTTGGTGGGCTGGGGCTGCAGCGGGGGTATGCCAGGAGGAGGAGGAGGAACCTTTCTTTTCTGCTGAACAGGCACGGATGTTGTTGTCCAGCTTCTTCAGCAAGTTGCCATAGTCATTTATGTGTTCAGGAGCGTCCGGGATAGAGGTCAGAGTATCTTTGAGTTCTGAACTCAGGCCATGGTAGAGGGAGGTATGTTTGGCGGCATCATTCCAATTGGTGTCAGCAGCAAGGCGTTGGAAGTCCGACAAGTATTCGACAAAGGAGCAGTTCTTCTATAGTAGGGTTCTCAAGGCTTGTTCCACTGCTGCTACTCCTATGTTGCGATCCCCAAAGGCTTGTTCCAGCTCACCTAGGAGAGCTGCTACGTTTATGTAGTTGATTCCTTCCAAGGTGACATTGTGTTGTACTTGGAGGAAAGCATGTCCTTCTAGTAATCCTATGGCATAGGCGAGGTGGTGCTGTTCATCTGTGAATCAGTTAGCATCTTCTTGCAGTTTCAACTGTAGCTGTGTAGCGAAAGGTCGGAAGTTTTCAGTGGTACCATCGAACTTAGCGAGGCTAGAGATTGCTGTCTTTTTACTTCCACCTCCGGCTGCTGCTCCCTGAGGAGTGTTGGTAAGTATGGTATTAAGTGAGGTAATTGTAGCATTGGCGCGAGTAAGATCTTGTTCACTGGTAGTACGGCGGGCTTCAAGGCCTTGTCCTTCTAGGCGGAGGGTCAGGAGGTCTTCTTTAACAGTGTGTAGCTCTTGCTAGATCCAGAGGTACGCTGGAGATTGTTCTGGAGGCACGGGGTCTTCAAGGGAAGGCTGGGCCACAACATATTGTGACAGGTCCCGGAGGCAGATCAGATGGTTAACCATTGGGTCATGGTTCAGGTGTTGAATGTCCTCATTGGACATGGTAGCTATACGGGCTATGGAGTCGAAAGCACCCGCAGTAGAGAGTTGGATGTGATGGGACATGGTGTGGTGTAGGTTGAATCCTTGTAGAAGCAATCTTGTGTAACAAGTAAAGTCTGGATAAGGCTGGATAGTTCAAGGCACACTACTGTACTGGTGCAGGTCGAACAAACAAGGAGGTTCAGGTATACAAGTACAATGTACTTGTGCCCGGAGGTTCCGAGGTTCAGGGATTCCTGTGACGTGAAGTGATAAAGTGTTGTAATTTCCTAAGTACAAGTGTTCAGAGGAAAATACCAGATTGCGTGAAGAATCTAAACTACGGTAGGGGGGCACCCCTTAATATAACAAAAGAAATCTCAGGGTTAATAATCGGACCCTTTGTTCACAGTCACCACCCATGTTTCCACATTGTTCCTTTGAATTCTGTCACATAGTAAGCCTATCCAATCGAGTATAACTCAGAAAGCCCTATGTTACAACCAATTTCAAACTAAACTCCACATCCATTAATGTGCCGTGATAGATACTTAAAACAAAACATAAAACAAAACCAAGTGTCAAATGATACTTAAAACAAACCAAGTATTAAAGTGATACTTAAAGTAAAACATAAAACAAAACCAATAACTGAGTACCCGCACTGGTTATAGTTTCCAACACCCATCTCTGGCCTTCTTATAGGGCCTGTATGTCATCATATATATTGTACATTGACAAAATTAACCGCTATTTAACAATCAGTAGTAACCTACCTCTCTTCATCACTCTACACTCTCAACACCATCTACAAGAATTTGCTTTAAGTCAACCAAGAAGAAACCATTCTGCTCAATTCTTTTTTTCAATAAACCTTACCTCTTATTCTTCGTAGTCATGTCAAAAAACCTTTTCTCTCCTTACATATCTCTGAGTTTACCAGGAGGAGGATTCTCGGGTTATATAAGCCTCAGATATGATATCAGCAAATTTCCCACTACCTTAATATCCCCTACACTGCTGTCAGAGACACAAATACAAAGAGACATCAAGAGGGCAACAAGAATAAGTATGGAGGAAGATATCCTAAAACTACAAAGTTAGAGGATAATACTATAGTGAAGGAAGCTCTTAAAAATTGCTGTACTATCTATTCTGATTTTGCTAAACAAGTTGTTCCTAATGTTTCTAACAGGACAGTAAGGAGAAGACTTGAAAAAAAGCATCTTAAAAAGTGGATGGCCTAAGAGAGATTTTACTTAAATGATAATCTAGCTTAAAAGAGGTTGGAATATGTATTAGCTCATAGATATTAGACAAAGGAGATGTGGAGAAGGAAGGCAATATCGGGAGATAAGGTAGCTGTAGAAAGGAGAGGAAAAAAGAAAAGAAAATGGGTTTTCTGATAGCCATATCAGAAATGTAATAAGGATTGTATTGAACCTACGGCTAGGAGAGGGGAGCGAGGGATTAGTCTGATAATGACTGGTTGTTTTTATAGTTAAACTCATAGTCATTTGTTGCCTTTTTTTTGGATCCTTCTTCTGCTAGAGGTGGAGTTACTGGAAAGTCAATTATTAATGTTTATGATGATTATAACCTTCTAGAGATATGGGAGAATATCAGAGAAATAGCTGGAGAGGAAGAAGTATTTTTTATCATTGACAATACTAAGATGTAATTGCCTTTCACGAGATGGCTCAAAGGGCAGGGAACTATACTGATTGAAATTCCTGCCTCTTCACTAGATCTTAATCCAATTGAAAATATTTGGTCTCTGGTGAAAGGTAAGTTTCACAAGCACTACCCTGAGTTAGATTTTTTAAAGGGTGATGACAATTTGGTCAAGAAGGCAATAGTAGAGGCCAGTACTCATTGTTGAGAACTTCTTGACTCAAAGGTTTTTGATACTTTAGCTGGATCAATAGTGCATAGAATAGAGGTAATTGTTAAGGCTGATGGCTAGGATACCAAATATTAATTTCTACTGTGCATTTAAATCTTGCAATTTTTTTTTTGGTTTTCATGATAGTATATTAGGGGGCGAGTGAGGTTATTATCGCAGAAGATCTTTTTCTGTTAAATTGTACTTAATTTTATCCACGCATAATATCAAACTCAGTTGTGTCCAGGGACAATAATGCAATAAAACTGAATGTGTCAGAATAATACAGTAGCGGTTACCGCGGTCCTTTCGACTGGATGCCTTCATAGGATATATGAGAGAAGATGTTTGGCTAGGTCTGGAAAGTGGAACGGTGTATATCTGTTAACTACTTAGAGAGTTACTAGGCCTAAAAGAGGTACGGTTCTTGGCATAGGCCATAGGTAATAGGACCTTTTTGTACAAAGAGATGGCATCGAATAATGAACAAACTCAAAGAGAGACAAATACATTTGTATCCACCCGACAATAATCAGAAGAGTTTGGAACTCTGAGGGATACTGCTACAGAAGTCAATGGAATTTACAAAGTATTACAACTAGGTTTCAGTACAAATTGTAGCTGGAGTGATGACTCCTAACACTACAATAGGGATTGAAATCCAGATACCTAAAGTAACCAAGAGTTGCCAATTGAGGTAATATTTATCAATCTGGTATAATAGCTTTCTACAAATTAGTAGGAAGTCTTCCGAAAGATATCTATTAGTTGAGTAAGGCATTATGAAGGTTTGAAGTCAGGCGAATTAGAAAAGTTGCAATTATGACTACCTTTGCAGATACAACTCCCAGATAATACTCATCATTGTATCAATGACAAAAAAAATTGATACCAGCTCAGTTCAACTTGAGAACTAGGCCATAAGTCTAAAGACTCTAATGATAGAATAAATACTATTGGGAAGAGTATGGTTCCCAGTTATAGTATAATTACCAAAGAGGTTGTGGTGATTTTCCAGTTCTTCTGGTATTTACACCTTTTAAGAATACCTGATATTATGAGTTACATTCAGAGAGGTACATAGTTGTATAATAAATGGATATAGTCCGCGAATACTAGGACACAAAATATAAATATAGAAATACCTCCTAAGCTTTAGACATAATCAAGCAACAGAGTAGAGACCTTAACAATATAATATTGTCTTTACGATTTAATTCTACTTTACCTATTTTACTTCACTCTTAGTAGTCAGAAACGAAACGAGTAAAGTCTAAGCCTTTCTAGACAATCTCTGTCTACAGAAACAAATTCTGGATGGCCTAGACAACATTTGTTATAGCTAACCCAGGCCCACAGTGAAATTCAGCC
>NW_003298922.1:61543-63426 GCF_000151645.1 Tuber melanosporum
ATTAATGAATGCTGTGGATTCTCCCATCGTAGGAGGTATTTCCTGTATGGCAACTGAGAACCTCTGACAGATGGATTAAGATTCTATCATATAGAAATGCCTCTCCTCTATATGACGAAAGTCACTAGATAGAAATCAGTGGATTAAATCAGGAGATATTTACCTTCAAAGTCAGTAACCTGATAAGGTTATATACACAACTTTGCAGGGTTACCAATAGAGACATTATCTGCCAATCCGGTAAAATGATAACCTAGCAATTACTACAAAGTTATTTGAAAGATATCTTTCTGTTGAATCCAGAGTTATAGAAATTTAAAGTCAGCGTTGTAGGAAGGTTGGTGTAATGGAGATGGCAGGGACAAGGAGGAGCCAAAGGGGATCAGCATGGCAGGGTAAGAGCTGGAGAGGGAGGTGAGGGTTGAGGTAGAAGTAGAGGTAGGGGCAGAGATGAGAGTAGAGGAAGGGGCAGAGACAGGATTAGAGGTAGGAGCAGAGGCAGGGGTAGAGGCAGGGGTAGAGATAGGAGCAGAGGCAGGGGCAGTGGAGGAGTAGAGGCAGGAGAGAGAAGCAAGACTACAGAGGAGATATCTTTGTGTTGCTAGAATACAAAAGATACAGACTAAGGAGAGAAAAGGGAAAATACAAAGAGAGGTGCCTCAGCCCCCTTTTAAGCAAAAATAAAACATCCCTAGAGCACAAATGTATTGACAAAGAAAAACATGTTACGACTTCTGAAACCCTATTTTTTTAGCTCATTACTATTTTGCCCTAACCTAATCCCAACATTATTCAATCTACTAAGAACACCACAAAACCTAAGACCTCTCTATTTACCTCAGGCTATATAGATACTAAATCATAACAGTTGGATTCATGACTACCTCTCCTGAGACAAATCCTAGATAAAACTGATCATTTTATCAATAATGGAGACTATTGGGGCAAACTCAGTACTGCGTGAGAACTAGACTACAAGTCTAATGACTCTGAAGAACAGATAATTACTATTCAGAACAGCATTATTCCTAATTAGTAAAACAGTAATTATGGAAGTGGGTATGGTGATTTTCAGTATCTCCAGGTGTTTGCACCTTTCAAGAATCCCCAACTTTACGAGTTATGACAAGTGAGGTATATAGTTAGTATATTAAATATATGTAGTCCGTGAACCCTCAGATGTGGAATATAAATATCAAGGTACCTTCCTATCTTGTAGAGATCATCAATCAAGGGAGAAGAGACCTTAACAATATAATTCCATTTTTACAATTCCATTCTACTTTATCTACTGCACATTACTTTTAGTAGTCATAAACAAAATAGGTGTATTTCGAGTATTCCTAGTCAATCGCTATCTAGAAAAACAAATCTTGGTTAGCTTAGACAATTCTGAGTCTATCCAGGTTGTCTCTCCCTAACAGTACATTGATAGATCTATTTATTACCAAGGCTCTGTAGTCTAATCAGTCACAACTGTGCATCTTTTTATATGTTTCAGGGTTCGATTTACACCATAAGTACAGTTATTGAAAATTTGATCACTCCATAGACTCTCTATGAACTATCTTGAACCAATACAATATCTGATCTACAGACCAAAATATACTTACTATCTATTAGTCAAGTGTTATCTAGCTAATTTAGGTTTTAAGAGATACCATTTCTGGTACAAGAAGCTCCTTCGTAGTATACTGACTCAGACATAGCTTACACCAAGGAACAATTCAAGAAGGTATATGAAACCTATTACTGAACGCAATTCAGTTGGAAATCTTTCCTTGGTTCAGATACTAGTAATAAAAGTTCCTATAGTTGCAGATTCTCTGCTACTATATCTGTAGTGTAGGGACTCAGAATATATCTGAACTACCATTAAAAAT
>NW_003298922.1:63691-106589 GCF_000151645.1 Tuber melanosporum
TCTTTCATCAAAGAGTTCCGACAGCTGCCGAAATTTCATGATGGTACGCGACCCCCTTGTAGCCCCTCACATTATCATATATAATTATATCAGTTGTATCTAGTGACTAGAAAGCCACAGAATTGAAGGTTTACCAATAACACTCCATATATCACTGCCATCAGTCCTGACAGATCCTGTAGACAGGGTATATGAGAAGGGACTTTTGGCTAAGTCTAGGAGGTGGATTAGAGTATATCCTTCAACTGCTCAGAGTATTACTAGACTTTAAGCTTGTGACAACTTTAGCAAGGGCTGTAAGTAATGGGATATTTTTGCACAAAGATATCGTATCAAATATTAAAGGATCTCAATGAGAAACTAATACATTCGCACTGGCTTTATAATAACTACAAGAGTCTAGAACTTGCTGGAACACTACTACAGAGGCCAATGATCATTAAGGAGTGTTACTACTGAGGTTGGGAATGTCTTGTAGTTGTGGAAATAGTTGTCAATACTAACAATGATTGAAGCCCTATTACCCAAAGCAACCAAGTCTTGACTTCAGAGGGATTATCTACCAATCTGGTATAATAGCTTATTACGAACTGGTGGGGGGTTGTTGGGAAGATACCTGTGGGTTTAATTCAAAGTTAGGTAGATTTAAAGTCAGGCGATCTAGGAAGGTTGAAATTATGACTACCTCAGCAAATACAACCTGTAGATAAAACAGATCATCTCATTGATAAGGGAGACAATTGGGGCCAACTCGGTTCAACTTGAGAATCATAGTTTAAGTCTAATGACACTAAAGATCAGATAATTACTATTGAAACTGGTATCGTTTCTAGTTAGCAAGATTGTAATTACCGAAGAGGATCTGGTAATTTTCAGGATCTCCAGGTGTTAGCACTTTTGGAGAATACCTGATGTTATGAGTTATAACCAGAGAGATACATAGTTTATATTGTAGGTAAGTGTACTCTACAAACACCCAGACGTGAAATATAGATATTGTAATACTACACAGTTTTTTAGACATTATCAGGCAATGGAGAAGAGATCTTAACAAGGTAATATTGTTCTTACAATTCTATTCTACATTTTCTACTTCATGTTACTCTTAGTAGTCATAAATAAAATGAGTTTATTTCGAGCATTCTTCGACATTCTCTGTTTGCAAAAATGAATCTTGATTAGTCTAGATAAGTGTAAGTCTATACAGGTTGTCTCCGCCTGTAACAATCCCCTTCAGATGTTTCAGTTCTTAGCGATGGGGAATAATAATTCTCTTCTTCTACTTCTTAGTTGTACAATAGCTCTAGGCCTATGCCTATATTTCAGATAGTACAAGACGATTGTCTTCTATCAGGAACGCCTATCGTAAGCTTTCTCTAACTCACCTCTATGAAGAGCTCTCTTTCGTATAACAATGATAAAGGTTGTGATAATGATAAAGAGTAGAAAGGTGTTTTACATTCATTATAGTAATAAGTTGGAAAAGTACTTAGAATTCAATCTGATTTTATGTAAACTCCTACCACCAACAGTAGCATATGACGAGCTCCCACCGGCCCAGGGATACTGCTAACCTGTATACCACTAATTCTAGACTAACTAAGGCAACGGCCCTGTATCTACCATCCCAAGCCATGCCCGTATAAGAACTGATTACAAGATCATCAAACAATCTAGTGCCCACTATAGTCCAAGTCTTTAGCCTCTCTGGTATAGAGCCAATCAGCACTAAATGTAGCTGAAGCCAAGTAAAAGACAAACCCAATAAGGTTGCTCGTCCAACAAATTTAAAATCACTACTACGCGGTCTGAAAAACCGTCCTACAAAACCTCCACCACAGTAGAAAACCAACAAATACAAACTTAACCTACAGGTGATACAATAGCAGGGAGGAGGTAACCAACATGTCAACCTCTGATACCCACATATCATGCCGTGGACCCTATGAACACACTTTGCCAGTTGTCTCCAAAGAGAGTACAGGTGAGCAGTACCTGTACCCGCCACTAGTCTCCCAAAGAAAACAACACAAACATAGGAAATACATAGAGGTAGTAACAGACCAAGAACGTCAGTGGGGCCTATCTCCCACCTATAGTGCCATGCCTCCACCAGCCAAACACTTAGCCATACCAAAGAAACCTAATAAGCCCCTCAAAATCCAGCATGCAAGACTGAAACAAGTCCCACCAGGTGGTTGCAACCTACTATCTACATAGGTGGCCATCAGCTAGCCGGTCCTCTGGGAGCTATGCAGTACTGAGCAGCTTCACCTAACAGCCCAACTCAGACTAGAATCACTTAATTAGACATAGCCCAACCTAACTTTAGCCAGACTGGTGCTTACAGATACCTCCCTCCCCCAAATCAGCCCCCCCAAACCCCACATACCAGATACCACAGAGTCTATGCAGCCCCCCCAATCTCTCAAAGAGATCAACCATATAATAGCCACGGGATAGCTCATACCTAGCCCCATCAAGCAGGCACTAGTATTAGCTATACTAACAGAGACCTTGCTCCTAGCACCTTACAGCAGAGGAGGGCCTACTAGCCACCGCGGGGAGCCACAAAAGAGTTAGCACCAATACCCGAAGGTACTAGTACCAGCTACAACATCCAACCCAATCGAGCAAAAGTTCAACCTAGTTAGGTAAGAGTAGGCAGAGCCAGCCAAAGCCAGTCCTATAGGTCCGGCAAAAGGCACAGACCGAATAATGGGCAAGAGGAGCCCCCAACTGAGGTAACCTGAAGAGGAAGGGCGAGTGAACAGAAGCAGACAAACAGAAGGTATGCTCTACTAGCAATAGATAAAGCTGCCAACAACAATTCACAACTAAACCACACAAATGTACAGACAATGTGAGTGCCTGGCAGCCAATCATCCCACACCACAACAGGTAGTAATGAAAAGCCCCACCTGGGGGTAAGATCTTTCAGGGTCAAAGCGATCCCCACCAAGGTGGGGAGGAGACACCTGACTGAACCGCGGTAAATGCAGTAAGAACAAAACTGTAAGGGAATAGTGACTAACTACATGTTAGGATTCCGACTGTAGAAATGCAACATAACATGAAGCAGCTGAGCAGGTACTGTCCTACCACTTGAGAGGCTATGTGGCCAGTACTACGAGTTGTGTACACGAGATGGTCATCAAGCAAACTTGAGGGTATTTTGTATCGTGAGAACTACAGACTCAGTTAAAACCTAATAAGAAACATGAGCTGTCTCCGAGAATAATACGGGTGATCCCCCAAAATACAAAGTTAAATTCCCCTAATCGAACATGGAATGTGCGAGTAGATAATAGACAGGAAGCTGAAGACATTTTACTGATAGGGGCTCATAAGCGACCTTTATGACTAGCGCGAAGTGCCAGTATTGTGAGATAACCAGCGGGCAATGAAACGAGAAGTAAACAAGTAATCCGCCACTGATTGCCAACAGACCTGAATACCAAGAACCCCAGGAACTGCAGAGCGAACTCAGATATCTCCCCCAAAATCCAAGATACCAAGGCCTATGGTAGGTACGAAAGAAATGCACAGGGCAAAGTGACGGCAAAGATAAGGAAAGGTACATGGAATAAAGCGTGAAGAACCTATCCTCCTCAACTATACTTACCTTCTTACTAGTATTTTTCTCGCCTGTGATTATGTGACCCAAAGTTGTCACATGCGCAAAACCAAATCATAACAAACTAGTCATATGACCAAAGTGGTCACATGTTCACAACCCATGACCTCATAGCAAGGTCATGTGTGAAAACTCATACACTAATCATAATGCAATAAACAAGTCATATGACTCAAATGAGTCACATGCGTGAAACCCATGACTGCATAATGAGGTCATGTGCTAACCATAAATCATATGCATAAGGCATACCTGCAAGGCATGCTTGCAAGGCATACTCGCCAGGTGCACATCCTATGATATATACACGAGTTATGTGTGAAACCTACCAAATCATAACATACCAAATCATATAACCTGAACAAGTCATATGTGTAAAACAATAGCATACCTAGGACTGATAATTATGCATCATGTGAAAACCTTCTCCATGCCAAGCCACATTCATGACACAACCTACTAGTACCATCCAAAAATGCAGGCTTTATAGCACAGGTTCTAGAAAAAGAAAAAGTACAGAAATCAGGAAAGGAGATAATACATGCTACAAAGCAGATCATCTCTGAGGAACTGATGAATACCTCAGTAGATGATCACTTCAAAACTTTCACTCATTAGTACAGTCACTCGGCAGAAGTGTTCATGAAACAAGTCTCAGATGACTCTGCTGCTTCCCCAAAATGCTACATTTCAAAGAAGTGTAAAGTTGATCATGACTGTTCACCCCATTGTGACCGTGACCATTCATAAATCTACATCCACCGAAGCCTCCTTTACCTAATTAATCAATTTATTAATTTCCTCTACTTTTTTGACCAATGGTTAAGTGTTCTGGAAATACAAAGTAGGCCATAAAAAAAAGACCCCCACCTAAAACCACCATGAGAAAAATGAGCCTTGCAGAGAAGAACATGATAATCACCTTTTCCTACTGCCTCCATAATATTGCCTTGGTGGTGCAAATTATTAGATGCTCATGGACAGCTATTAAGAGCTTTCTTGTCCAGGGATGTAAATGCCAATGTCTTGAAAATCTCCCTCACCCTTGTCGTACCCCCATTTTAAGTGGTGAACAGCATTGTATAATTATACAGGCAACCAAGTCCAACTGGAAAATGACCAGATACACCTTCAGGGATCGCTATGCACTTAGTATTTCTCTTAATACTGGTAACCCTTTGTGCTACCCAGAGTGACTAGATATAAGTGCCTACTAAATTTAGCTGCATAGTGGACCGGGTACTCAGAGAAGCAAACGTTAAAAAATTGATAGCCAAGTTAAGACCTAGGCTGAAGCCTGATCATGTAGCTAAGAGATTGAGATGGGCTACAACTTATAGGGACTGGACAGCTGAGGATTTTGAAAGGGTGATTTGGAGTGATAAGTGCAGTGTGGAGAAATCCAAGGATCCAAAGCAACAATAGGTATTCAGAAAACCTGCAGAGAAGTAGTTGGCTGATTGTGTACACCCAAAGGAGAAGGATAAGGGAATCTCGCTTATGATTTAGGGGTGCTTTTGGGATAAAAGAAAAGGTCCATTAGTTCCTATTACTCAAACTGTCAATAAGACTAGGTATGTTAGACTTTTGAGAAGATATCTTTTTCCTGTTATTCATCAAATGATTTCCTTTGGTATACAACTTGAAGATATTTTTTTTCAGCAAGATAATTCTCCTGTTCACAATTTATATACTGTTATGAATTGGTTGGAGAGAAACAGTATTGAGGTTGTGGACCACCCTCCTTATTCTCCTGATTTAAATCCTATTGAGCATGTTTGGGTTGAGCTTAAAAAGCGATTATACCAGCAGTATCCAAGGATTGCAGATACTCCAGGAGGAAAAGAGGCTATTAGGAGAAGACTTGTATATGTATTACTTTTGATTTGGAAGACAATTCCTGAGGAGCTTTTTGAGAAGTTGTGAAAATCAATACCTGATAGGGTGGCTGCAGTTTTAGAAGCAAGAGAAGGTTATACAAAATATTAGGTACTTGAATTTATGGTAGGTCAATTGACTGTTAAATGTTGAGAGGTACCAGAGGCTGTTGATTGTGAACTTGAACTTGCATGTGCATGCCCGTTGACAACCCTACTGGTACTGTCCTATCATATGACCCAACCCCAATTAAACCTTGTCTTAGATTGTGAACACTTCTGTTGAGTGACTGTATTTACTCCCTTTGTCTGTCCGGAAACCATTCTGAATACGAGCCAGCAGAGTTCTCCATCTCTGTGTATCTTCCAGAGTCTCCTGTCCCATTTCTAGATCCTCCATACCATACTTGTATACCCATACACTAGATCTCAAGTGACTGGCAGTGACACTAGGAATCATTATAGGCTAAATATAATAGAATATTTTAACCTGCATTGATACTACCAGTATTCCCTGTGACAGACTTTCAGCAGACTGACAGGCCAATGGTTGAGGGCTCATAGAAGTCCACCAAGGTTTAGTGGAAGCATAAGACCTACATGATAGTGACATAGCTATTATGTTACATTAGTGTACCATAGTGAGAGCAAAAATGTAAGATATCTAAGGAAGAATCAGCAGGAAGATCGACTCCAAGTTGGCAGTACAATATACAAGGCAAGAGTATAATCAGAAGATAACTACTCAACTGTAGTGAGAAGCTCATGAACAGTGTCATATCCTAGAACTTGTATTCTAGGAGCATCGATTAGGCAGAGACAACCTAATAGACTCATAGTTGTCTAGGCCAACAAAGATTTATTTCTGTAGATGGAGATCATCAAAAAAGACGTGAATTAGACTAGTTTTGTTATTGACTTGTATGAGTAAAGTGAAGTAGGTAAAATTAAAAAGAATTGTAGGAACAATATTGTATTATTAAGGTCTCTTTTCCGTTGCTTGATGATGTCTTAAAGCTTGGGAGACACTTTGATATTTATATTACACATGTCATGAATATGGCATAGGGAGGACTTGGTTTTCACACAACTCAAGATTGTGAGTTATACAGTCACCAGTCAAAAGTCTTCACGATCCCGCTCTCAATAGCAAGCTTAATTACATAATCAGAAACATCATAGTGGCTGTGCTATACTATACTGGTGACTAGTATTTGGTATACCATCTCTCAGCTTCAATAACAGCCTGGACCCAATCAGGCATTGAATCCAGCATTCATCCAAAATACCATTCCAGTACCTCCTACTATACTTTTAGCAATATTTCAGCGAGTTGCCTCTGAATTCTTTCCGGACCACCCTTTAAGTTGACTACCTCTGGGTGTATTCTATGCAGGGTACATTTTATGTGAACCCATATATGCTCAATTGGGTTTAGATTAGGAGAGTATGGTGGATGCTCATATAGGCTAATACCATGCTCCTCCAAAAAGGCCATGGATACCCTTGCTGTGTGGACTCGTGCCCCATCCTGCATGAACAGTGGCTCTAAATTTATACCCAATAGGTATCTTCAGAAAGAAAGAAGTTGTTTTGATAGCATTCCAATGTAATATTCTGCATTCATCGTCTTTCTGTCATTAGGACAATGCAGCTCACCTAGCTCCAACACACAGAAGCAAGCCCAAACTATTAATGAGGCACTTTTGGGTTTTGGTTTTTTGTTACAGCATTCAGGTAACTATTTCTCCCATGGGTAGTGGAATACCCAGAGCTGTCGTACTGTTCCTGCTTTTTCTACTGTATACTCATCGCTTCAGATTACTCTGTACCAATATATAAGAGTCTAGTTCTTGTATTCTTTTGCCTATCAAAGTAGTTTAGCAGCATGCTCTTCAGTAAGTTTGACTCGGTGCTTGGCAAGCCATTTGTGAAGGTTCTGACTATGGAGGTAGCGATCGAGTATTGACCTGCTGACATGTAGGCAAACAGTATAGTGAAGCTATCAAGTTAACATATTAGCAATTATAGTTCAAGTGCTTGGCAGATTCCAGTATAGCACACACTTCCTCTTTTGATTGGAAGTGGTCTTTCTTCCAAGCTCATTTGATACAGATTTTATCATGCCTATTGGGTTTAGAAGGCCGTCTAAATCTGGGTAGATTGTGAATATGCCCACATTCTAAGTCTCACTTCAGGAATGACTAGACTGTAGTCTCTGATCACTCCACCAGTCTTGCAATAAAAGAATAGTTATGAAAGCTCCAAAATAAGGCAATTATCATGCCTTTAGGAACTTCAGACATTTCTCTTTACTGGGTTTTAATTTTTTGTGGAGGTATCACTGTGAATTGGTAATCAATATGGTATATTCTACGTGACCATAACTATTTCCAAAATTTATCCTGGTATTGCTTAGTCAGTGCCTTGTGAAAACTTTCAACCCGTGACTGTAGGTATGTTATTATGTTTACACATATGACCACTTTAATCATATGACTTGTTTAAGTTATAATTTATTATGTTTCTCACATGAGTCGATTATGAGTCATGGGATATGCACCTTGTGAGTGTGCTTTGAAAGTACATCTTGCAAGGATGCCTTGCACACATCATTCATGTGTTTCGCATATGTGACAACTTTTGGTCATATGACTTGTTTATTGCATTAGGATTGGTTTATGAGTTTTGGCATATGACCTTATTATGAGGTCATGGGTTTTACATATGTGACCACTGTGGTCATATGACGAGTTTCTCATGATTTGATTTCTTGCATGTGACTACTAGAGGTCACATGACTTGGAGTAAGAAGAGAACTGTATAAGGAGGCTGGTAAGGCTATGGAATATAGGCTCTTTACACTTTATTTTAAGAACCTTTCCAATTTATTGCTTTAATAAATATAAAATATCTTTACCCTCTTTATTGTTATGTGACCTTTAGAGCTATTATGATGAGTACGACTCTATACAAGATAGAGTTAGAGAAAGCTTATAATAGACATTCCCATTAGAAGACAAAGGTCTTGTACTATCGGTAACGTAGACATAGGCCTTGTGCTATGATAAGATGCAGAAGAAGAGAAGAAGAATAAAAGTACTATTCCCTGTTACCAAGAACTAACTATCGTGGGAAGAATTGTTACACCACATCTGAGTTTCCGCTAATTACAACTATTTATCATTCAACAATGTACCTCTCTGATGATTACAGGTAATGTTTGGTCTTCTTCAGAGATACGAACACATGAAGACCCTAAAAATGACAACAATCTCTTCGGTAATTTTGATATTGCTAACTAGGAATCATGCTGTTCCTAATAGTAATTATGCAATTATCAGAGCTTTTAGTGTTATAGCCTAGTTTCAAGTCAAAGAGAGTTCGTACCAATTGTCTCCATCATTGATCAAATCATCTGTTAGATCTGCAGGTTGTATCTGCAGGGATGGTGGTAATTTCAACCTTCCTAGGTCACCTGTTTAATGGGAGCTGGCTCTGGAAAGCTGGATCCTGATGTTGCAAGTGTACTGAAATGAACTGTTCTATAAAAGAGAACAAATATAATAAATTATAAAGTCTTAACAGTAGAGTTTGAAGAAACAAAACAGTAAAACATAATATTATTAAGCTACGACTTTACTCACTTAAGTCCTGATCTCAACTGAGAATTGATTGCCAGAGGAGAGAAAAAAACTTGCATCTGCTTAAACAGATTTCATATACTGCTAGTTGCTACCAATTACTACTCTGCATTCGCAAGGACCCACTGGCAGCTCCCTTGGGCTATCTAGTTAATCTCTGCTGGTCAGACCAAAGATCATCTATAGTGAACTAGACTACTCTATGGGGTACTAACATCTCCTGGACTGAAGTGTTTTAGCCGCTGTATATATCATGTAATTGCGAGAGTAAAAACTCTTATCGCTGACATGCTCGAGCAGATGCAATACCAACAATAGTACTCTCTACACATATATACTTAGTCTTCTACGAGCATCTACAGCACCAGAACATCTATCTGGTTCTTCTTTATTCTATCTCATTCCGAATAATGGCTACCTTATTTCTCCAATTGACTGCTTCAGAGGTTGACTACCAATCGGTATTACCTACAGTCAACTCCACCAGAAGCAGGTCTCATCGAGATATTAGACTAGTATCTCAGAATCCTTAATGATTGTCTAATACTATTAGATATTCGGGGTGACGGACTTCCATTACCTTGCCTGTTACCTTCTAGTAACTTGACATACTACTTCTTACTTCAAAGTTGTATTACTCTATCAGTTCCAGTCCATTTTGCACAAAGCTACCTGGAGAATATTCTCCAGGTTCGGGCCTACTGCCTCATATATACTGTGGAGAGCCTTTGGATAGACGGATAGTATGAATTTATACAGTGTTATCAGAGTATCTCTATTTGTGGACTTTTACTGGGCTTACAGCATCTCTCCACACTGTCGTCCATGATACTAGTAACTTATAACAGAGCTATAATGGGATGTTAGCCACAATACATCCAGGTTACAGCTTGTTGGAATCTCAACTGGTTTTGCAGGAGTGATCTGCACAACTTTAAATTCGAATACTATATGTAGTCTTGTATCATAAATAATCTTGTAACTCCCCCAGAGGTCCTGCATAACAAGTTACTTTCAAGGTAGAGTAACTTGGCTCCATAGTAGGGTAACCCATAGCCTAAGACAAGCTACCTCTTGTCTGAAGGTAGGGTAACTCTATCCAGATCCACTGTCGCGCAATTCATGGTAACTAACAAATTGACTAGGATTACCCTACCCAATAGGGTACCCTCCATTTCTTACTAGTACAAATGTACTTCTTAGTATGACATAGCATGTCCAACTAAGATACCTAATTAACAGTACCTCTACTCAGTAGACTCTAGTTTACCACCATTCCTACTGTGGTAGTCTGTTGACACTAGTATAGGTATAGGTTTAGCTAACTATAATAGTACTTTAGGGAGTCTTGTTATAGCTAGACTTCAAACCTCCATAACTGCATATCCAACTGATAGATATCTTTCTCAGGACTTCCTACTAGTTTGTAGGAATTTATTCTTTTCAATTTACAGATAATCTCTTAGTCGGCAATATTTAGTTACTCTAGGTCCCCGGGTTTTAATCTCTATGGAGGGTTAGAACAACCCATTGCCAATTGGGCAACGCACATTAGAGACTATGCAGGAGTAGGAACCTCGACCCGGTTTCTAGCGGAAAAAGGTATTCCCGGTTTCTGGTCCAGGGCCGGGTCATAGCCCTGAGACCGCAATCCACAGCCCCCCAATACATACTCTAGCTCCCAGCTTCCTGACCACCCAATCACCACGCTTCCTACAACCCGCTTCCAACACCTCACGTTCTTTATTATCTCCTTCTCGATATACTACAAAACCGGTCCCCAACTCCTTGTTTTAACCCCTCACACCCTATAATCAGTCCCAACTGCGGATATAATGGCACCCAGGAGATCAGCAGCACGTGGAGGACATACTACACGTGCCATTACCCGAAGGGCTCAGGGAGGCATTCGAAAGAATACGTGTAGTCGGTAACAGCCTAACAGCTATAGCCAGGACCAGGCAATCCCTCTCAGTGGCCTCCAGAGCAAGATTACCAATGATGCTCGAAGTGATAGTAACGAAGGCGAACCAACTACCCCCGAGTATTCAGTCTCCTCCCAGGACAACACTAGAACCCAGAGTCAAAATCTGAGGTACCTCAGTAGCACTACACTCGCAGAACCAGAAACCGTCACGACCACACCACTTATGAGAGACAATGAGCCTCACCTAGTCTCAACCCCGGAGCAATCTATTAACCTCCATACCATGAGAGAACTATCTCGCTCTCACCAACAGGATATCGTCGATTAAGTTCTTGACCAACTGAACTTCTGGAACCACCGTATACCCAGCCCAGCTCCATCTACACTGCACTACCATCCCCAGGTATACGGCTATCCTCTGCAAACCCTACCCATGTAAAAATAGCCCGATTCGAAGCACAGCTAGCCGAACTGCGAGCACAGAACAGCCAACAGCCAATACCTACTGAGGCAAGAAGCAACGGTATGTTGAATCCCGCTGATCATATGACACTAGTTGAAGGTGAGAGTGCATCTGGGATTGCCGATTCGGTTGAGACCTTGTTCCCCAGGGTGGAACGAAGCACTCTGGTCCAAACTATAGAGAACTGATTCAAACCTACCAATATATATCGCCAGCTGGCTAGCGAGAAGGATAGAGCTGAAACTAATCGAATAATTGATATCGGAGGAATCGAGTTTCAACAGACTGAAAGAGATAGAAGAGATAGTGATTACCGCATGAGCAATTTTTTCAAAGCATAGGCAGCCTATACTGGAATCCTAACCAAGTTAGCATCCTACGGTCTCTAGGGTGAGCTGGCCACCTCTCTATGTATCTATACTATGAACCTCTACGCCCTATTAGAGAAATACACCTGGGATGGAGTAAAAGCATACCACTTTCAGTTCCACTGGAAGAGGATCACTAGCGGAAAGAGCATCTATCAACCAGCAGAATGGCGACAGCTCGATAGCCAACTAATCGCGTCAAAATGCTTCGCAGACCCAGTACCCCAGCCTGCCTAGAGCCAAACTCAGAAGCCAATGACGATCCCATCGCGAAGAACATTCAAGCTACCTATCAGAGAAAGTCTTCCCCCATGGCCCGACCACCGGACCAGCTATCCCCCTTCTACCCAAAATCATCCCAATGCAACAACTTCCAGCATGGCACCCGGAGCTACCACAGCGCAACCCTGTCGGAACTGGAACTACAGAGAGTGTAGCTTACCACAATGCCGCTTTCAACATACTTGCATCAACTGCGGCACCAGCTACCGCATACACCAATGTCCTCAAAGCAATGCCACCCCCTCCTTTCTTCCCTGCAATAGTCACTACAGATCTTAGTATTTCTTACCCTCCTGACCCTGACTCCTCCTGCGCCCCCCCTGCCACGCAACTATTATGCCCCTCCCAGCATATTCTATCCGCACCACTTCCTCCTGCTTTAACTCCTGCAATCTTATTACTAAACCCACTCCTACCAAACAAATTTCTCCCGTCATCATAAAACCCTACATTGCTCCTACTACAAGCTACTCTACCTCCAGCTGCCCTGTTAGCAAACAACCAGCCCGCCCAAATATCTCTATCTATTATACACTCTTTACTCCGCACAACATCCCAATGCCTCCTGGCCAAATAAAGCCAAGAGGATGGCGGTGACTTACCAGCACATTCGCCGACCAAGCTATAATCTCTGCCATTATAGGCATATGCGAATTCGGGGCAAGAATTGGCCATGAGGTACCCCACCAGCCAACCATAATTCATCCAAACCTCAAATCTGCAATGATAGATGCCGCACTTGTATGCTCTGATATTAAAAAAGAGCTGAGCAAAAACCACTTACAGGTATTCTCAGATATCACTTCCGTACCCCTGCGGTACATCGCCTCACCTCTAGGCTTAACTGAAAAGGCCGAGGGTAGCAAGAGATGCATACACTACCTCTCCTATACTGTGTCAGGCTCCACCTCAATAAATAGCGCAATCCCTGAAAATGATGGGACAATAGCATATTCTAGTATAATAGATGCAGTGGCAGCTGTGCAGCAATGGGGAAAAAATTGTATCCTGGTAAAATGAGACGTTCCGTAAGCCTTTCGCCACTTACCAGTCTCCCCCCTGGACTCCTCACTCCTAGGCTTCCATTGGCAGAATGTATATTATACTGAGCTTTTCCTCCCCTTCGGACTGTGGACAGCCCCATATCTTTTTAACTTATTTGCCAAAGTCTTCCATTAGCTATTGGAAGATCAGCTCAAGCGACTAAACCTTCCAGTTTCCATAATTCACTATCTCGATGACTTTTGCTTAGTCCTACCACCAGGGTCACAGCCTGAACCATACACAGGACTATTTGCCAGCTTATGTGGCGAGGTTGGACTCAGTGTTAAAGATTCCAAGAGCAAGAAGGGAAGTAGAGCCTGCTTCGCTGGGATCGAAGTCGACACCAAATTAATGGTCATCCAGCTTCCCCCTAATAAACTCCTCAAGGGACGTGCCATAGTCCAAACAGCACTAGCAAAGCAGTCCGTTTCTCTACTTGACTTACAACACATTACCAGATACCTTAACTTCGCCTCAATTGTGGTACTACTCAGCTGCTCCTTCCTCCAGAGACTATATAACATGGAGCTGTTTTTTCCCCCCCCGAAAATGGATACCAGATGTGGCGGATATCCGGTGAAGAAAGGAAGGACTTGGCTTGGTGGGCAGAGGTACCTTCTGGGACACCAGAACGGTCTATCACTATACAGGCAAGAGAGACAATTTTTGTCTGGACAGATGCAGCCAGCTCTAAAGGCTTAGGGGCCTTCTATACAAGCCAAGCCTAAACCACTACCCAACCAGACTCCACATTCTCAATAGTACTACCAACCTCTCATACCCACGGTGGAGAACACATCAATACCCTAGAGATGCGCACTGTTGAACAGTCTATCCTGTACTGGGGGAAGATTTGGCAGAGTAAAAAAGTGGTTATCCACATTGACAACCAGGCTGTAGCCCACGGATTAGCTGATGGTACCATACGTGGTGCATCAATGTAGATCTTGCGAAGATGTTGTCTGCTGGCAGCCGAGTACGACCTCGAGCTAGAGACAAAATGGATTTCAACCAAAGAGAACACTTTAGCAGATGTGCTCTCACGTTTAGATACTCAGAAAATCGCTAACATGGCACCACAGTTGATATACCCAACATGCAACCTCCGGAATCATGGATTGCTAACATTCAACAATCCGGACTCTCAGCCACTGCAGCCTACTACCTCTGGCATGGTCTCGCACCTACAATACGGCGCAACTACGATACACTCAGGGCCCGCTTTGTACTCGTTTGTGCACTTTCCAATTTCCAGCACCAAGGCAGAGGATGCTTCCCAGCACGGCCAACATGGCTGATTGAATGGCTCTGCATCTTAGCTGAAACTGTGATGGCGAAAACTATGAAGCTGTATCTCGCAGGAATAAAATCATACCAACTGGATTTTGGTATCAACTGCACAGCCTTTGGAGACCCCACATTAGAGAGAACAATTCAGGGAATTAAAAGGGACCATAATGAACCAGAGCACCGACTACGAGGCCCACTCACCTGTCCCCACCTCCTGAATATCCTCCGCCACCTACAAGGATCAGAATATGACCACATTGTACTTCGGACTGCCTTTACCCTGGCCTTTGCCGCATTTCTCCACGTAGCAGAATTCATATACCGCGAGATCGATAAGGAATCCGGCCATTCCCTTTCCTGTTGGTTCTTAATAAAGCAGAGTATCAAAGTCGCCCGCGATGAGACATACCTAGAACTGAATACCCCTGCATTAAAAACGGATTTCTTCCGCAAAGGCATTACCCTCACTATTGCAGCAACACAAGATGAGGGGTACCTAGTACATGCCATGATGCAATTTCAGGCTAGCGATACATACCGACCCCACCAAGCCCCACTTTTTTGTATTGGAAAACATGAACAGCATGCCTTCACACGCCAATATATAGTCCAACAACTACAATATCTAGTAACCATAGCAGACTTGGATCAGGGTAAGTGGAAAGAGTATAGATTCCGTAGAGGGGTGGCAATGTGGGCCGCTGTTAGGTGGAGACAACTTAATGGACTTCAAGATTGTCTAGGCCAATCGAGATTCGTTTTTGTAGACGGAGATTGTCTAGGAAGGCTCAGACTTGGCTCATTTCGTTTATGACTACTAGGAGCAAAGTAAAGTAGGTAAAGTAGGGTAGAATGGTAAAAACAATATTATATTGTTAAGGTCTCTTCTCCGTTGCTTGATGATGTCTAAAGCTTGGGTGGAACTTCGATATTTATATTCCGTGTCTGAGTGTATGCGGACTACATCTATTTATCATACAACTATGTACTTCTTTAATTGTAATTCATAACATCAAGTTTTCTTCCCAGGTGCGAATAGCTGTGGACTCTGAAAACCATTACACCCTCTTAGGTAATTACGATATTTCTTCTTAGGAAACGTACTGTCTCCAATAGTAATATCCCGATTAGCAGAGTCTTTGGACTTATGGCCTAGTTCTTAAGTTGAACTGAGTTGGCTCCAATTGTCTTCGCCATTGATAAAATGATCGGTTTTATCCATGGCTATATCTGCAAAGGTGGTCATCATTACAACCATCGTAGGGCGTCTGACTCCGATCCTTTGTAACTCCATACCCAACGAATAGATTTTCTCTGGATAACTTCCTATTAACTTGCAGGAAGCTATTCTACTAGATTGGTAATTAATCCCTAAGTTGACAACTCTTGGTTGCTCACAGGGTACTAGGTTTCAGTAACTATGGTAGTATTGAGGATCAACCCATGGTTACAATGTGTTCCAAAACCCAGTTGCAACACTCCGTGAAGTTTGTTGGCTTCTTTGATAGTGTCTTTTGGAGTTCTAGACTCTTCTGGTGGATGTAAACGTATTGGTCTCTAGTAGACATCCTTTACCATTTGATACCATCTCTTTGTGCAAAACCGTCCTATTACCTACGGCCCATGCCAAAGGTATCATGTCCTTGGAGCCAACTAGCCCTCTTAGTAGTTGACGGAATCGCTCCGTTCTACTTCCCTGACCCAGCGGAGGGTCTCCTCTCATATACCCTGTAAGCAGGATCCGGTCGGATGGATGGCGATGACACATGTGGTGTTATTCTAACACCTTCAATTCTGTGGTAATATAGTCACAGGACGCAACTGAGATTGATATATATGATGACACGTGCGCCTCGTAAGGGAGCCGGAGGGGGGTGTTGGAGACTAGAGATTCCGATTCTAAGTGGAGTTACCCTACTTAGGGTGGCTCCTAGGTATCGGGTTCGGGTATTCCTAACATGAGTTCCATCATCTTAAGACTTCACCTCCAATCCCTTTTTGGTACATAAAAATAACAAAAAAAATACAATAAAAAAAAAATATAAACATAATTTAACTATTAACTCCTTTCGGACCCACAGAGAGTAGGATAAAAAACCTTCTATGTTTGCTGGGCCACAGTAGGAAAACCTTTTTCTCATCGTCATTCCTCTACCTGCCTTGGCATTTCCGCATTATCACGGTGAAATTCATTCACCATTTCCCTTACATTATCCATACCAGTGGCAGGTTCCCAGGTGTTCTCATGTTCAGAATATCCTTGCCATTTGACAAAGTACCATAGTTCACGTACCTCCTAGTAGTGACCACGTACTCTCTTTCTGTAAGAGCGTAACTCGCTTCTTACAATTTTTTCTATTTCCCATTGTAAGTCGCGCTCAATATCCTCGCGCTCTCTGGGGGGTTGTTTTCGGTTCGCACGTACCGACTCTCTGTAGGGTTCTAATAAAGATACGTGAAATGCTGGATGTATGTTCCATTAATCTGAGATATTGAGTTTGCTGGCACGGTTTCCTCGTTTCTCTAAGATCACGAATGGTCCATATAATTTGGAACTGAGTTTCTTTGACTTTCGGCGTGTACGAATGTTCTTTGTGTTTAACCTTACTTTATCGCCAATTTTGAAGTCAGGTTGCTCCTTGGCCTTCCTATCGTAGTATTTGGTTATAGCGTCTCGTGTCTGTTCGAGTGATCCTCTTGCTTGCTCGTGAATCGTTTTTATCCAGTTTGCATAAAGTGTGACTCCTAGATATTGCGCCTCACGTTCCTTCATCCATTCAGTTTGTGGATGGAATCCGGAGTTTGCGTAGAAGGGTGTCATCCTGTGTGCACTGGTTACCAAGTTGTTGTAAGTATGTTCGGCTAGAGGTAACAGTTGGTATCAGTTATCTTGATCATAGTTGACAAAACCTCGCAGGTAACCTTTCAGCACTTGATTGGTTCACTCGGTTTGTCCATCCGTTTGAGGATGGTATGCTGTAGACATCCTCCTTTTTATATTAAGTGTTTTGCATAGGGATTCCCAGAATTCTCCTGCAAACTTCGAATCCATGTCTGAGATAATTTCTGTTGGTAAGCCATGTAGCTTCCATATTTCCTTTGTAAAGGCTGTTGCTTCATCCTTTGCGGTGGTTGTTTCTTCCAATCCGACAAAGTGAGCCATCTTTGTGAATCAGTTAACTACTACCATGATTTGGGTGCATCCTTGACTTTGGGGTAACTGTGTGATAAAGTCAACTGAAATTGATGCCCATGCTGCGTAGGGTATTGACAGCGGTTGTAGTAGACTATACTTCGCGTGTCGTGGAGATTTGTTGTGTTGACAATCCTTACACGATCGTACATAATCGTTTACCCAATCTGTCAGGCCTTTCCAATAAAAATTCCTCATAAATATCTCAAGGGTTTTTTCTTGTCCAAGGTGTCCTGCTATTTTAGCGTCATGACATCCTTCAGCTTTTGTCGTATAAAGGTCCTGATTTTTTGGTATGAATAGTTTTTGCTTGTAGTAAAGCAACTTATCGGATAGGGTTGAGTCTTTCTGGAAGCGTTTGCTATAGTCTCATAAGCTTTCTAACTCCTTTCTTCTTTTAAGCTATTCTCTATCTCCTGGGATGGCTTTTAGGACTTGCTCTAGAAATTTCGGGTTGAATTTTTTTAGTTCCTCATGGGCCAGTATGGCGCTAGTCATGAGTATTTGTTCGGGTACTTCGGCTGCATCATACTAATGTGTATCTTGGTTTATTGACGCAAGTCGTTCAGTAACTACCAGTTCTAATTCTTGGATAGTAATAGCCCTTGTTGCGATGTCTGTACTGCCGAATCCCGATGTACCTCTTTCAGTATTCTCTATGTTGTCTATTTCCATCATCTCTGCAGTATTAATTTGTTCTATCACTAGTTGGGCAATTCGATCGCCGGCCTTGATGTGACAGTCTGCATTACGATGGTTAAATAGCAGTACCTTGAGTTCGCCCGTATAATCTGTGTTGATTATGTCAGCACCGGTGGAGATACCGCTTTTGACTGAGAGTCCGCTTCTAGGAGCAATTCTACCATATGTTCCAGTCAGTATACCAATTGCAATACTAGTTCCAACAACTAACTGTCCTCGTGCTGGGACTGTGTTTTCCTGCATTGTGTAGAGATCATGGCCTGCTGCCATTCTTGGGCCTTTAGTTGGCAATCTTGCCTTAGTGTCTGACCGTTTTACTCGAATCACCGAGTCTGAGTCATTCCAGTTATGAGTTTCCTGTATATCACTTATGCTTGTATTATTTGTTTTGCTACCCACTATTAAGCATATTGGAATTTCCCCTTTTGCAGTTCTTATTGTTGAACTGATTTGGAAATGTTCCGGTTTCAATATCGCCTATTCGCGATGTTCAGCTCCCTCCTCAGAATGTTACTCCGGCCATTGACTAAGTGCATCAGGTTTTCCCCCTCTCATTCCTGGGCGGTAAGCAATTCTGAACTTGTAATCCCCTAACCTCTGCGTCCAACAGATTTGGCGTCCGCTGCAGACCTTCGAGGTGAGGAAATATTGGAGGTTTTGGTAATCGGTGTACACAGTTATAGGTTTTTCAGTTCCAACCAGGTATTGGCACTATTCTTTGAAAGCTTCCAATATCACCAATAGTTCTTTGTCGTGGATCTCATAATTTCGCTCTGCGGAATTTAGCTTGCAGAAATGAAAAGGTACCGGATGTAGTCTTTTTTCCACAAACTGAGATAGGATGCAGCTTAAGACAAAGTCACTAGCATCTATTTCCACTACTGCTTCTCTCTCCCGCAAGAAATGGTGCAAAATTGGGGCCAAAGTAAATCTTCTGTTAAGCTCCAGGAAGCCCCTTTCCTGTTCTGGGCCCCACCAGAACTTCTTTAGATCGCCTTTCAATGTTTCCGTAATAGGAGCACAAATTTTAGAGAAGTTTTCTATAAAATGTCAGTAGAAGTTAGCAAATCCTTGAAATATTTGTACTTCTTTAACCGACATAGGTGATTTCCAGTTTAATACTGAATCCACCTTTCGGGTACTCATGGATACCCCATCAATGGTTATCATGTAGCCTAAGAATTCTACCTTTTTAACGTAGAAGAAATATTTCTTTATCGATATTGCGAGTTGGAAATCTGTTAATCGTTGTAACACTTTTATTACTAGCTCGATATGTTCCTTCTCATTTTTGAAATAAATGACCATGTCGTCTAAATCACATACAACCCCCTGATCTAGATATTCCCGAAGGACCTCATTCATCATGTCCTGCAATGTGACTCGAGCGTTGGGCATGACCTTATACTCGTAATGTCCATAGCACGATCGGAAAGCTGTTTTCCATTCATCCCCTTCTATGATTCGGATGAGATTGTAGCCATCTTCTAAATCAATTTTGGAAAAGATGCTAGCTCCTGCCACGCGATCACGTAACTCCGAAGTTAATGGTAGTGGGTATTTGTTCAAGATGGTCATCTTGTTCAGGTTTCGGTAGTCTACTACTAATCGTAGTCTTCTGTCTGCCTTTAGTGCAAAGAGAATTGGGGCACCAAAAGGCGATTCGCTTTTCGTGATCTTTCCTTGTCGTAACATATCATCAAGGTATTCTCGTAACAACTTGAGTTGTTTATCAGAGAGAGGATAAATTGGTCCCCAAGAGGGTTTCGATGCCTCGACTAATTTAATTTCATGATTGAAGGTTCTCCTAGGGGCTAGTTTTGCTGTCCTTTATGGGAGAAACTATTTCTTGAATTTCCAGTAGTGTTTTGGAATGGAATCGAAGTTGATCTCATTAGGATTTTCTGCAACTCTAATCTTTCCTATTTGGATCGTGTTCTCATCCCAAGCGACAGTTTCATTGTATTCAAACATATCTACAATTCCTTCATCCACTTCTTCCACATAGTGTTTGCATTTAGAGTCCCGAAATTCCCATTATGTAGGTTCTCCAATGTTGGATAGGGAGTGCTCTGAGTGCCACCATCTGAAAGGGATTATCATCCCGTAATCGCCTGCTGCTGGGATTTCGTATGCAACTTCAGACATATGTTTATTTTATTCTATTTCAAGCCAAATAGGGTGTATGTAGAACTTTCCTCCCGATGGGGTTGATACTCCATCAAAGCGTTGGATGTTGACCGGATTCGGTCTCTCTGTGAATGGGATTTTTAGTTCTTTTAAGAGTTCTTTGTTGATTAGGAATACATTGGATCCTGCATCCAATAGCACTCGTATTCTGTAGCGCTGACGATTCGGGTTTATAATGTGAATGTAAGCATGTCCCTCAGGACAATCATATCTTGTAGGCTTTGATAAGCTAAAAGCATGCTTTTTGGATAAGGCGTTGAATCGTTATTTTGTCGTTTCGACATGTCTGAGGTTTGATAACAACTGGGATGTTTGTTACCGCGCCAGCATAGTTTCGACCATTTAGCTCTCCTCAGACAAACTTGTTTCCACTTGATATATCGGGCAGCCCACTACTACCGGTCTTTACACCCTGCCGAAGCGTTCCCATACCTTCCAATTTTACTTTCTGTGGAACCAATCTAGGGAGTCTCTGCTATCGTCCAGATATCATGGAAATAAAAGCCGCATCCATAGGGCTGGTCGGCTGTCTCTTTGATAACCTTCCCAAGCTTATTCTCCCCCCTCGCTTAACCGTGGACAGTGTCCTCACTTTATCGAGTTCCGTTCAGTACCAGAGCGGCACATAAGAAGCAGTAACTAAAGGTATGTCTAGAGCTCTTGTGTCCATTTTTCATGTAGATTGAAGATGTGCTTCGCTTATCCTCTAGATCCTTGATCTTAGCCCTACTGTCGCTCCCTCCAGAACTCTTGGTGCTGTCTGTTTCCTGTCCAGGCTTTGGTCCTTATTAGAGACCTTTCTGTATCCAGATCACGTGCTTGACTACCCTAATGGTCATGTGTTAGGTCATTAGGTCAAGCTTGTGTCACTCCCTTGGAAAGCATAGAGGCACTACCAATGCGTACATTGCTCTTTATTAATCCTCTTGTCCTTACGGAAAGAAGGACACGTGTACTCCCACTCAGGTCATGCTCGCAAGGTCGTTTTCTTCGCTTTGACGTCCCCTTAATTTGCCCTTGATTTCAATTCCTAGACAGTATGTCTCTTCTAGACTACCCGAACACTGTAGTTGTCAATACCAATGAGATGACCTAAGTTTTCTCTTTGTCATCACCTACTTCCCAGAGTTTATTACCTCTTTGAACTTGGATGGCAGAAATTTTTCTAGGACGGTTAACTGTTACCACTCTTCTAGGCCTTAGTCTCTTGAATGGGCGGTCTTCTGCCATTGTTCTGGACACCTAAATTTGTCCCCAGCAGGTTTTGTAGTCATGGTTTTTCTTACCACAATGAGTACAATTGCCATCCCACTTTCTTTCATCGATAGTTGACTGTGGGATTCCTTCGTGGGCAGCTTTGAAGTTTGTGTGTGTTAACTTGGTAGTTCCAGTAGATTTCTTTACCGGTTTATTGGGTTCCGGTCCCAGTTTCCTTTTCTTGGAGGGACCACCTCCCTTTATGAAGTGTTTCTCCCTTTTTTCCTCTGGTTGAATTTTGTCTGCAGGTTTCTTGTCTGAAGACGTCCTTACAGGTTTTGATTTGTCCCGGTCTAGGTGGTCCTATTCCTGTTGTTCCTCCTCATCTCTTCCTACTTCCTGGACTGCTTTCTCCCATTCGGCATCGGTATCATACTTCTTTAAGGAGAGTCGCCACCTAATCTTGGAGGGCAACTTCCTATCACATACCATTCACCAAGCTGGTCCCGTTAATTGAGAGTGGAGATTCAGATTATGCATTTTCCCCATGAAGGTCTGAATATCATTTTTGTACTCCACAGATTCCATATCCTGTATGGCCTTTTATCCTTCTTCGAGAGGGGCATACCGACTAGTAAATTCGTGCTCAAAGTGAGTCCAGCAAGATAGTTCTGAGTCTTGTTCTTCTCCTCAGAGACCATCCATTGCGCGTCGATACCATACAGCTATGGGACTGACCTGATCCCCTTTTGGCCTACACAGGGTGTAGATGATGTGTTCTCGATCATCATCTCACATTCTTGCGTTTCGTTCGAAGTAGTCTACACATTGTATTAACCAATGGTCACTGCATTGACTGGTCTTTACTTCGAAAAATGGGGGCCGGTCTGCCAGTCATTTAACTGTTTAAGCAAATGCTTCTGCAAGTACATCAGCTGTTCCACCCTTTTTAGTGGTTAATCCCCACTTAAATCTGGATGGTTCTCCTCCACATTTTCCTCCGTTTCCATCGTCCTCTCCATCATCACTTCCATCGTCCGGGTTGCCGCCCAGTATTAAGAAAGTTGGAGGTTCTCCTTCTCTCTGTTTTCCTTTGTCTCGAGGAGGGATTTCCTCAGGTTCCCTCCGTTCTGCAGTCTCTTCACATTCTTCTGGGACTGATTCCAACATAGCGTACCAACCACCTGGTTGTCTACTATCCAGTGCCTTCAGCTTGTTAAGAACTAGTGATAGGGTATCGAATATGTGGGCTTGATCCTTCTGGATGGTACAGGTAAAGTCGCTATACCGTTCTCAGTCCCTTTCTTGCCGTGCGGCCAAATTGGATATTAAGGTTTGCATTGCGGTATTTTGTTGGGACTGTTGTGTTCTAAACTCTTGGAAAGCAAGTTTCAGGCTGAGGTTTCGTTCAAGAGCATCTCGCTGCAGTTGGGTGGTTACCCCTTCAAGATGCTCTTGTCGTACATCTTGTACTGCCAATTTGGTAGCAATCTCCCTATTGATCCTTTCTTGGATTTCTCGGACATTCACTTGTACCATTGTACACTGACGTAACATAATAGCAATGTTATTGTCATGTATATCTTGTCCTTCCAACAATCATAGCTGGACGGCTATCAGTCCTCGTGCATTGGCTTGAGAATCTGCTGATAGGGTGTCAAAGACAATATTGGCAGTATCAATACTGGTTGATATGTCTTGTCGGATTTGACCTATGACAATTCCTACCTTAGTGGCAAGTCTTGCGAGATCTTCTACATGGGTATTTGGACGTGGTGTGGTAGATCATGAAGTGGGAGAAGGGGCTCTTGAGGATGGAGGAACACTGTGAGCCTTGCCCTCTTGTCCTCCAATAGGTTTCCAAAGAGCGGGAGGGAGAGAGGAAGAATGACTGAAGCTTATAGAGTGATCATCTCCTGAGGTATCTATTGGTTCTCCAGGGAGGATCTGCTTAGGAGGTTGAGCCATCTCTCTTGCTCGTTTGCGAGCTTCTTTTTCAGGTAAGCGGGCTATGAAGCCCTCATTCTGGGAGGTTTCCATTTAAGTAGAATATGCGGCGAGATACTTGATATCCTATCCGTGTCGTGTAGTAGGAGGAGATAGGTTTTAATGGGAGTTCGGATGAGTTCCAAGTCTCCACGCTAGAGGTATAATAGTAGAGACCCTTCTGCTAATAGAACTTTCCTCGCTGGTATCGCAGTCAAGGAAGGGTTTCCAACTGAATTCTAGTCTGTACCAGGTTTTGTATATTTTTTGAAATTGTTCCTCAGTAGGAACTAGGTTGGGGTCGGTATACTACGAAGGAGGTTCTTGTAACAGAAATGGTACTTCTGAAAGCTCAAACTGACTAGAAAAAACTTGACCGATAGATGGCAAGTGAACCTTAGTTCGGAGTTTGAAAATTGAATTGGTTCGGGATAGTTCTTCAAAGGTATCTAGGCTGACCGTAGTATCAATGACTTCACTGAAAGTGTGAATTGAACCCATGCAAGTGGTAACTGATTAGAGATCCTTGGTAACAAGGAGATCTAACAATATACTGTTAGGCGGAAACAACTTAATAGACTTCAAAATTGTCTAGGCTAATCGAGATTAGTTTTTGTAGACGGAGATTGTCTAGGAAGGCTCGGACTTGGCTTGTTTTATTTATGACTACAAGGAGCGAAGTATAGTAGGTAAAGTAGGGTAGAATGGTAAAAACAATATTATATTGTTAAGGTCTCTTCTCCGTTGCTTGATGATGTCTAAAGTTTGGGAGGAACTTCGATATTTATATTCCGTGTCTGAGTGTTCGTGGACTACATCTATTTATCATACAACTATGTACTTCTTAAATCGTAATTCACAACGATAAGTTTTCTTCCAAGGTGCGAACACCTGTGGACCGTGAAAACCATCACACTCTCTTCCGCAATTACGATATTTCTTCTTAGGAAACGTACTATCTCCAATAGTAATATCCCGATTAGCAGAGTCTTTGGACTTATGGCCTAGTTCTTAAATCGAACTGAGTTGGCTCCAATTGTCTTCACCATTGATAAAATGATCAGTTTTATCCATGGCTATATCTGCAAAGGTGGTGGTCATTAAAACCATCATAGCTCTTCTGACTCCGATCTTTTGTAACTCCATACCCAACCAATAGATTTTCTCTGGATGACTTCCTATCACCTCGCAGGAATCTATTCCACCAGATTGGTAATTAATCCCTCAGTCGGCAACCCTTGGTTGCTCTTTGGGTAATACGTTTTAGTAACTATTATATTATTAAGTATCACCCCATGATTATAACGTATTCCGAAACCCAGTTGCAACATTCCGTGAAGTTCATTGGCTTCTTTGGTAGTGTCTTTTGGAGTTCTAGACTCTTCTGGTGTATGTAAAATGTATTGGTCTCTAGTAGAGATCCTTTACCATTTGATACCATCTCTTTGTGCGAAATGGTCCCATTACCTACGGTCCATGCCAAAGGTATCATGTCTTTGGAGCCAAGTAACCCTCTGTGTAGTTGACAGAATCACTCTGTTTCACTTTTTAGACCTAGCCGAAGGTCCCCTCTCATATATCCTGCGAACAGGATCCGGTCGGACAGATGGCGATGACGTATATGGTGTTATTCTATCACCTTCAATTCTGTGGTAATATAGTCACATGACGTGTCTGAGATTGATATATATGATGACGCGCGGGCCCCGTAAGGGAGCCGGAGGGGGGTGTTGAAGACCAGAGATTCCAATTCCAAGTAGAGTTACCCTACCTAGGGTGATTCCTAGGTATCAGGTTCTGGTATTCCTAACAAGTCCAGTTACGACTCAAACTAGTCTTTAACCAGATGAAAGAGTATAAGAATCCCACGATACCTAAGGAAATCTTGGACTATATTATGTACCCAATAAAAGAGCTTGACTTCAATGTCGAAGAACTACCACGTTTTCACGGGCTTCCAAAAGTTCGTAAAGAACCATGAGCCCTCAGACCCATCATGCCATGTTACTCTTACCCCCTTACTAATGCTTGTAAAGTCTTATCTCAATGCCTTAAACCGTATATTAAGGAAAGTAGGTAGATCCTTCAATCTACGCAAGACCTTGCCAAAATCCTTAAAGATTACCGAACCAACTCTACCAAAAAGTACTCGCTCTGCACCGGCGATGTTGTCGCTATGTACCCTAACATTACTCGGGATCGTGCTCACCAAATCATTGGTGAAACAGTAGATGTTGGTTACGACGATAATTATAAAAACATGTATATGGACCTAACAAGATGGTCTGATAATTATCTTCTGTTCCAATACCAAGATCAAGTTTTCTATCAAAATACGGGCCTTGCTATGGGAATCCTCTCGGCACTCGATGTTGACAACTTATATATAGCCCACATTGAAAACTCTTTTACGGACCGCTTTCCGCTATACAAAAGATACATTGATGATGTATTCGTCTTGGTTCGCACTCCTACTAAAAAGGCCAGGTATAAACAATTAGAATGTGTCAAGGAAGATGGCCTCCAATTGACATGGTCGTTATAGGAAAAAACTTGCAATTTCCTCGATCTTTCTATCAATCTTGAACAAGGATATATTTCATTCAGACCGTACTGAAAACTATGTAATTCCTATGAACGTCTTCCATTCATTTTATTCCACCCACTACACGTCAAACGTGCAGCTTTTATGGGCGAAATTAGTAGTATAGCCTGCCATTACTGGAACAGAAAAGTGTTTTATGAAGAGGTATATGACGTGAGAGATATATACCTTGGCCGCGGCTATCCTAAATGTCTATTACAAACTTGGGTTTCACAAGAATCCAGCAAAAGATGGGCTCAAAGGTATGATGACGCACCCGAGGCTCTTGGAGGAAATCCCATCTTCCTGAAATCTGTTTACAATTACGTATGGGAACAGATAGAACTTCATAGGGTATGGACAGCCATGGAAAACAGACTCGAGAGGACTAATACTCCCCTTGAAGACATTAGCCATATTATGTTATCGCTCCGAAAATTTAGGAATCTCAGAGAGATCAACAATAAATACAACGCGGACATAATTTGCGGTTTTAGGATCTCGGAAGAGACCAAAAAAACAGACAATCTGGCCCTGAAAGTCCCAGTTCCCATGCCTATGAAGATATCGGATTTGAAACCCGATTTACAAAGTGGAATGGTAAGAAGAAATCCCTTTGCCCAATCTGCAGGTAGACTTGATCGATACGATGTTGACGGTTAAAATCCACAGGGATCCCGCCGCCATTAAGCTCGTTAACTACGTCCATAAGACGGTTCAGCCTGCATAATTATAAGCCAGTTTTCCTCATTGGAGGCAGATCATTAGGTTGGTCTGAACGGCAGCTTTATGTTTGATGGAGACGACACCCATCGTCACATCATCATGTATCAGTCACCGCTATCTATGTCTGGTAAGAGAACAGCTCGGCCATGGAGTGAAATCCTGACCCCGGCCTAATCCTAACCCGAACCCTAGCCCAAACCCCTAACCCTAACCAACTAGTATAGCACTGTGGGTGTGGCGCTGTGTCATTGTGGCGCAGTCACATGAGTGGCTGAGCTGTAGTGTCGTGGCAGCTTGGCGGTGGTGTGTGGTAGTGGCTTATGGGCAAGTGATGGCGTCACGTGGTGGCTAGTACATAGGGTTGAAATCTCTTGGTGCGCCACTTCCGTAATAGGAAGGTCATACCCACTTGCCAAATTAGGAAGTTTTCCGTAATAGGAAATATTTCCGTTTCAGGTAAGTGTCCCATTTTGGTAATGTGTTAGACTAATCCGGTACACACCTCAGCTAAGCAGGGATGAGCTCGTGGATATGCACATGCAGGCATGCAAGCGCGTTACCATTTTGGTAAATGACCCTAGTACACACGTATGCGGAATGATGATTTCCCGATTCGGTAAGCCTTCTGGTTCCAGCTTACCCGCAGGATGCATGCATGATGGCATACACACACCTAAAAAAAGTGTGCCACACCTTACTTGGAATACGAGGTCGCTGATGCACAACTAATTGCCTCACCCTCCTACGAGTGGCGATGCAATTTTTCGCATTACGCCACTAGCGATTTTACAACTTAATTTCGTATCTCACGATGGGCGCTCAGGGTCAAACCCACGTCCCCGTCTTCTACACCCAATGGACTTTCATCCATTATCATCTTCGGGAAAGGGTACAAGTATCACCCTTCTCCCCCCATCCTGACGAGTTGATCATAGGTCAACGAAATAAGTGATCAATCTACTTTGATTATTGTCAACATCTTGTTTCTCACGATTACAACAACTCTCATGTCTCCTTCCTATCAGCACAGCTGTCCGCTCGGTAAGAGAACGCTTGCCTAACCCTACACTTTGGTAGTTATGTGGCAGATATATTCAGGCCACGCATGCGATACTCCCCTGGTGTACGTCAGCTAGTGGTTTCATACGTCGATGACGGAGTCTTTATGGTTACGGCGGAGTTAAGTAAAGCCATCCGATACCATGCGGGAGAGATATTTGCAGACTGTGACCCCATAGCCAGAGCGAGGGGAATGGAGTTCAGTGCACTCAAGACTCAGTGGATTGGGTTTGGAGATAAGTCATGGGAAGGAATGGATTTGTTAGGAGAAATGATGTTGCCTTCAGAGGACTTATGGGTGCTTGGGTATAGGTTTAATGGATTTCTTAATTTTCCTCACATGTAAAGTATTAGTTGGAAAGGGGGTTGGGTGTTAGGAGAAGGATTTCGGCATTGGGGAGGAGGTTTGAAAATGTTGGTGGGTTCGGGGTATGGGAGACTTACCGCTTAGTGCAGGCAGCATACCTTCTAACTGTCTACTATGAGCTTGAGTTTGTAACCGACTACACGTCGTACGTGAAACAGATTCAGGTGCACATTAACGACTGCCTCTGATCAATGTTTCGAATGCCTATGAGGTTGGCAAACAACATTCTACTAGCCGAGTTCGGAATGCTGCCTGTTACTATTCAGGGATGATACCTACAATAGAGGTGTTATAGTCAGTTCATCAATTACCAGTACTGTGACCAGCATCCATGGCTCGGGAAAAAACGACTACCGTGGAAGGAGGAAGGCATGATGGCACATCGACAGAGTTCGGATAAAGAGCTCACCTACTGCCCGTTGGTGTCAATTTGGAAAGGTAAGGCAATGATAGCTGCACGCTACCGAGTATTGTACAAAGACCTCTGTACATTTTCGGATGTAGTTATGTACACAATGGGTCCAATTGCTCAGAAGGGGCTGGTGTAGTCTGGGTGGTGTTTGAAAGTGGGGCCTCGACCCGTGTTGACGGGTGCTCAGTTCCTCCATCCTGGAGTATTGTTAAATATGAGCTGTTTGCCGTTGTGTGTGCCCTCCAACATGCACAGGATATGGCTAAGAGACGTCCAGTTCAAATGTTCTTAGACTGCGTGCCGGCCCTCATCATGGCTGACAACATGTTTTTGGATGGTGACTCGGCTAAGTTATGGGAGGTAATGGTACCCCTGTTGAATACGTTCTCACACATTAGTTTCAGCTGGGTGCCCGGCCACATGGACATTGATAGTAACGAGATGGTTGATTTGAAGGCCAAGGTATATATCGGACCACCCTTGCGCCCTCTCCTTTGTGAAGGGGTTAGCTTTGGAGTTCGCCATGCGGCCCTGGCTCGGGAGCTTCTTACGGAGGAATGGGGGACTTGATATGCTAGAAAATGGCACGAATACTATACTCCAGAACTGAAGGCACCCCATCACCTCCGAGGCCTAATCGGGATGGATTCTTATGTTTCGTTGAGGATACGCAGTGGGACAGGTATGGTCAACCATGATAGTTGTAATGGGAAGGAAGACTGACACCACTGGAGTAAGTGCCCCTGCTATGATAGAGGATGACCTGCTGATGAAGACTTGTATAAGGATTCTGCAGTCCCAAGGTAGAAGCGTTGGTAGATGGATCATCGGTGGCTGGGTCTGGGAATCCCTCACCATGTTAGAATGGTAGATGGCGAGCTGGTTGTGGCAGGTAATCCCTTAGAGGGCACACTGAGGGTGGAAAGGAATGGGAGGGCGATAGTGATAGGAGACCCTACGACCTGTGCCCGGTGCAAGAAGAAACACGATAGCAGTGGCTGTGTTTTGCCTGGCGAGATGATACTACCAAAGAAGTGGTTCTTTTTGCCCAACCAGCGACGGTGCAATGGTCCATGTTGTGGTACCGCCATCACCGCTACAGCCACAAAGAAATGCACCACCTTCATGGAACACTTCGAAAAACGTCCCCGATGACTACAGACTTGTCACGATTGATTTTGGTGCTCCCAGCATTGAGGTGGGATGAGCTGAACTAGACAACGTGGATGTCAGTTGTTCTGAGGTGGACTAAGATGAATGGATTACTGAAGGAATCATGATGCTCCTACTGCAGTGTGCTGTTGGCAGAGGGTTACTTGGATCTTGGGTTGCATTACAAGAGGACAGAGAGATGTTGGGATAGACTGTATATTTCCTTCATGGAGTATGTAGTACAAATTGTGTTGAGGGCGGATAGGAGTAAGGGTATGAGGCGGTAGCTGGGTAGCGAGGTGGGAAGACATCTTAATCCGGGGCAGCGCTAGTCACTGCGAGCGCCAGTAAGCCCACTTAGGTAGTGATTTTTGGATTTTTATTTGGGGGGAGCAGTTGCAAGGCGGAGTGGTCCGTAGTAGTGTATTTTAGATAGTTTGTTTTACAGGATGTGGGGGAGACTGGTTGTATGCCAGTATTGGCAGTACTAGTATAAATAAAATTAGATTGAATTCTATGTACTTTTCCTCCTTCTTTCATTCCATGTCAGACGTGAAGGTTCGGTGTTGATTCAATTAAAGCCCTTGATTTCTATCTCACAATAGGATTTAAGTCTTTAACTTCGAACACCTTTCGGGGGCTTCATTGTTATACCTCCTCCTGCGTTTGCTGGAAGTCCTTTCTTCCTTCTACTTATCCATTCGGTTGTTCACTACCGTCGCCTCCTCATAGTTGTAATGGTTAAGCGAGCCTCCGCCCCCTCCACTACATGCGCTTTACGTTCGTCGGTGGTTTTGTTTTGTGCTGTTGAGAAGAACTTCACCCTAGAGGCCGAAGTTTCTCACCTTTGGTATCACATCTCCGTCCTTTCTTAGCAATTTCATTGCGCTAAGAAAGAGATATCTACCTTGTCGGCTACTCTGTCCTCTGAACGTAATACAGTTTGTGATTTGGTTACGATTCTGGCAGCTGAAGCTTCTATAGTTATCCCCTCTTCGCCAGTTCCCGCAGTTGCTTCAGTTACAACTGTGGTCTCGGTTGAGGGTGGTGGGCTAGACCCTGAGAATTCTCAGGGTCCAGTGGAGGAGCTCTCTGGGGAGAATGTTATACCGCCTGTTATCCTGGCCCCCTCTACACCTTTGGTTGTGGATGGTGGTGTGGGTGGACTGGTTCCAGATTCGTCAGGTCTGGTTGAGGTGCTTGCTCCTGGTGTGGGTAGGATGGATCCTGGTGTGGTGGCACCAGCTGCCCTAGTATCACCCCCTTTGGGTGGGAAGGTGCCTGAGTCCTCTGTGGCTGAGCCCATGGCTGATTGGGGTAACACCTCTGGTGGCGTCCTCCCTGTGGTAGTAGGTGGTGATGAGGGTGGCCTGCCTACTCCTGTTACTAGACCTGCACTCAGGGGTGGGAAGAGGAAGAACAAGAAGTGCCAGGTCAAACAAGACTAGACCTCACTTGTGCCACTTGTTCTCAACTCAGAAGGATCATCGCCTTTGCCAGTTCACTATTGCAAACCTGCTACTACAGAGTCCTCGGCAGGTTCACCACCTGTGGAGCGAGCTGCGGAGTTAGAGGACGAGTTGAATACCTGGGCATGTTCGGTCAAGTGCCGGCGGCTTGGGGACTATCTCGTCCTGGCTGCTTCTATTGAGGTTTGTGGGCTGCACTGCCAGTGTGGTGCGCCCCTAATTCTCTACGATGGTTCGTACCCCCTTTGCTAGGAAGCCCTCGCCCTGTAAGTCGGCTTTCCCTCGGGTCTACGCGCTTGGGTATTAGGTGTTTCTTTTGTTTGGGAATGGAGATGGGTGCCAGGGCAGTCGGCGAAGTGTCCTGGGATCATTGAGTAGAGACACTTGGACAGGTTTCTACTGTGGAGTGGCATATTGCCAGGTCACATTCAGCTGGTAGTAGTGGATTTTTGTATTTTGTACAGGTAACTTGGCTGGCGGGTAGGCCGGGCTGAGGAGGATTTTCTTTACGGTTGATGGCTTTGTATTTAGTGTTTGTGTTGGGGCATGGCATGGCCATGTTTGAAATACGGGGCTGGAGGTTTAGTTAGTCCGTAGTTAGTGGTATCCAGGATGCGACAACCTGGGGGCCCGGCCCTGGGGCTCGTCAAATGCCAGTGTTAGAGGTACAAGTTTGAATACAATCAGATTGAATTCTAAGTACTTTTCCTACTGATTACTTTAATGAATATAAAACACCTTTACTATCAATATCTTTATTGCCACATTATAGTTACGCTAAAGAAAGCTCTTCACGAAAAAGAGTTAGTGTAACGTGTTCGCAAGGTGCTAATCACGTTATCGGTAATAGATACGATAGTTGGCAGGTGGCCTGCTCTTCCAGAGAGGAGGCGAGAGCTGAGAACTAAACGAGGCTTCGAGGGTGTACTGGGAAACAAAGAAGTAACCGTTCAACCAAGTATATTGAAATACTGTCTGTCGAAGTCTGCCTCTTCTATCGTAGAAACAGGCGGTCTTTAAATACACAAATCTGTTCATGTCTAGCATGAACGAAACTAATCAAAGGTATCAAGCGATATGCATTGGTACAACTTCTTGGGTATCAAAGCGATACTTAAAACAAAACATAAAACAAAACCAAGTATCAAACGATACTTAAAACAAAACATAAAACAAAACCAAGTATCAAACGATACTTAAAACAAACCAAGTATCAAACGATACTTAAAACAAAACATAAAACAAACCAATAACCAAGTACCCGTACCGGTTACAGTTAGAGAAAGCTTACGATAGGCGTTCCCGGTGGAAGACAGAGGTCTTGTACCATCGGTAACTTAGGCAGAGGCTTAGTGCTATAGTAAGACTAAGGAAAGAAACAGAAGAAGAGAAGTATCATTCTCCATCCCCAAAAACTAACTATCCAATGAGGGATTATTACATCCTGTTATCCAGAGTAACCTAGGGTTGCTGACCGCGAGGTTATCTGCCAATATACTACAATAGCTTCGTGTGAACTATTAGGAAGTCATCCATGGGATATCCGTTGCTTAAATTTGGAGTTATAGAGGTTTAATGTCAGGCGACCTAAAAAGGTTAAAATTACAACTATCTCTACAGATACAATCCACTAATGAAACTGATCACTTTTTTCGATGAACGAGTCAATTCTGACCAACTCAGTCCAACTTGAAAACTAAGCCATAAGTCTAATAACTCTGAAGATCAGATAATTACTATTGGGAACAATATAGTTCCTAGTTAGTAATATAGTAATTGCAGAAGATAGTATGATGATTTTCAGGGTCTTTAGATGTTTGCACCTATGAAGAACACCTGACATTACAAGTTATAACCAGAGGGGTACATAGTTGTATAATAAATAGATGTAGTCTGCAAATACTCATATGCTGAATATAAATATCGAAGTGGCTTTCCAGCTTTTAGACATAATCCAGTAATAGAGAAGAAACCTTAATAATATAATATTGTTCTTATCATTCTATTCTACTTTACCTATTTTACTTAACTCATAGTAGTTATAAACGAGACGAGTACAGATTTCGAGCATTCCCAGATAATTTCCGTCTACTGTAACGAATCTTGATTGGCTTAGACAACTCTGAGTCTTTACTGGTTGTCTCCACCTAACACTTTCATCCTACTGGATTTGAGTCATATTTAATGGTGGCTTCATCAACAAAAACCACCTACTTCCAAGCTCTTGTCCAGTTCCTTCTCATCCTTGCACACTCCTTTCTCTTCTCCTTCCATTCTTTTCTCCCAAATAGCTTTTTTCCAGGTATCTTGAGCTTAAAATTAGCTTTCCCCGAGATCTTGTTTATAGTATCTTTTCCAAGACCAACATTAGCCTTCTGTGTAATATCCCTTAGTGCTAAATATGGCTCAGAATCAATAATATCAAGAACTACCTTCCTTTTGGCATTGGTAATTTTGTTAGGTCTACCAGCACAGGGAACATCATGGGTGTTGCTGTTATGAATTTTAGCTCCTTGGATTACTGATAAAACAGTTGATTTGGAGAGGTTCATCAGCTTACAAATTTTATCATACCCCATATCAGTATGTTTATATACAGTAGAAATTCTCGGTTCCTGTCTTCATGCACTCTTCGGGTATGTGGTGGGGTCATGGTTGTGCGGGGATGTTAGGGTGATGTGGCAAAAAGCCGTTGCTATTGACCGTACGAGAACTTATTAGACAGTGCTGTACCTTACCTGTTTTTCCCAACCAACAGGCTTTGCCAAGCCACACTCCTACTTCCTCGGATATAATAGATCCTGGTCCGGACTTAGTGAATTTCCGCAGTTTTTGCGGTAATAATAATAACTTCGTCCGCCTTGCGATAGCCAAGACTTCCCAGCAATGCTTCTTGCTCTGGTCTCTTAACTCTGTGCCATGGCATACCCACATGATACGTATCTTTTGACACCAGCCGCAGTCCACTACTACACGCCGAAAACTGAGACACCTTCCCTCATCAATCATAAGCTACCCTATTTTGTTTGCTCGCATCCACCCCCATTCTCCCCACCCCACATCCCCACCACCCTCCACTCCCAACAATAACCCTAAGTCCCATATTTCCGTTCCATTGTTTACACCTTCATTCTCTCCCTCATCGAGCTCTCTATGCCCACTGAACACCTCCTGCTCTAGTCATGAGCCCCTTTCTTTCTTTCCTTCTCGCTTACCTGCTTGGAGGGATTACGTTCTTGCCTCTGTTTTTGGCGCTCCTATTTCTCTTTGCTTACCTTACCTTTCCAATAGTTCCACTCGATGAACCTGTTCTTTCACTCAAACTCGACACCGATGACGATAACCTGTTCAAAACGGACGATGAGAAGCTTGTCAAACGCCTCAATAACTCTGCCGATGTTGCTGCCGGTTACTTTGCTGTTACGAGAGAGTTCGTTCCCGGCGGTGTAAATGGGAAGCCTCCAGAACGAACATCCCCGACTGGCAATACCCAACCAGTCAGCGAATCCCCTTCGGTTTATCAGACCATGTACCGAAGCCTTTTCGAAAGGAAAGGTAGTCCCGCGACTACCGATGCTACGAAGAAGGCTGGCCGTAGAGCGCGCAATGAATTCTTTGTTGTTCTCCGGTGCGTTGCCTGTTGAATCGCCTGACTTCTTTCCTTACTGACTCCTGCAGACATGGTCACCTCATGCTCTATGACGACTCGGATCAGTCTGAGGTTCGACATGTTATCTCCCTTAGTCTCTATTCCGTCAGTATCTATGGTGGAGGCGAGGAAATACCGGAGGGTGAACTCTACATTCGTCGGAATGCTATATCCCTTTCAAGAAAAAGCAACGCTGTTGATAGAACGCTTGATATGGATGGAAAAGCTATGCCATTTTACTTGTTTTCGGAAAACTGCTCGCTTAAAGAAGACTTCTATTTTGCGCTTCTAAAGAATCTGGAAAAGTTCGATGAAATCATCACCCCGCCCATACCTCTCCGGTACGAGCAAAAGCACATCCTGTCGCTTGTGCAGCGGTTACACTCCTCGGAGGAGCATTTACAATCCAACTGGGTGAACGGGTTACTTGGGCGCGTCTTCCTAGCTATATACAAGACCTCCGATGTTGAGAAGTTCGTACGGACAAGGATAACCAAAAAAATAGCGCGAGTTAATAAACCCAATTTTCTTTCCAATATAGTGCTGCAGAAGGTGCATGTTGGCGAGGGATTCCCTTCCATCACAAACCCCCGGTTAAAGGAAATGACGGTGGATGGTGATTTCTGCGCTGAGGCGGACCTCACATACGATGGAAATTTCCGGCTGGTATGTTTGCCCAATAATTTCCCATATTATTACATCCAGATTCACTTATCACACGATCTTACAGGAGGTGGCTGCCAAGGCTACTTTGCAATTGGCTTCTCGTTTTAAACCCAGAGAGGTCAACTTGGTTCTCAGTGTTACTCTCAAAAGACTGGAAGGCCATGTTTTGATCAGAATCAAGCCTCCACCAAGCAACAGATTATGGATAGCTTTCGAGACCATGCCCAAGATGGAGCTCGATATTGAACCTATTGTTGGCTCTCGGCAGGTCATTTGGGGTCCTGTGCTGCGAACTATTGAGGGCCGCATACGTGAAGTAATTGCAGAAACACTAGTTCTCCCCCATTACGATGACACCCCGTTTACAGATACCTTGTATCAGGAGTTCCGAGGTGGCATATGGGAGGATCCTGCTCCCTCCGACCCGTTGGAGGAAGGGTCCGCGGCCGAGAGGGGTTCTGTTGATGGTGTGGAGAAGGAAGATAACGGAGAAGCACAGCAAACACACACCGATACACCCCTGGGAGAGACCTCCGACAAGTCGGTGAGCATGCCATCCCTCCCGCAAGAAGCTCTTGTGGTAGATGGCAAGAAGGCTGCCTCGACGATTGGCCTAAGCGAAAATGTAGAGGGCTCACGTGGTCCAAAATCTCCTGGATTGAAGTCCAGTAATGGTGAGCGGAAGAAGAAGTCGCGCAGAGCACAATCTTTGACGTCCATGGCACCTTCGTCACCAGTTGTGGGTACTGATGCGGTGAATGTTACAGCAGTGTGGGGTAAAGACAATGTTGTCGATAAGGGCGCCGCAACCTCTGCTGTAATGGCAATGAGTCGTTCCCACTCGTCTTCAAGTCCGAATTCGCCTTCGACCAATTCCCACCCGGTGGCGACACCACCTTCCAAAACCAAATTGTCGCAAAATTCTGAATCGTCCGCAGAGACTTCGAATGACCAGAGATCAGAAAGGAGTAATCGTTCCTCGATTTATTCGCAAGCCGAGACGGATGATGCCGCGGTGCAACCTAATAAGGACTTGGTTCGCCCTTCAACCCCAAACGGTAGTCTATCAAATAGCCCCACTCCGAGCTTTATTACAAGAACCATGACAAACGCATCGAGTTCGAGCTCTACACTTAGCTCCCGCCCAATCAAGACTACACCCGACAAGATAACAGTCGCATCTGTTGGCTCCTTGACTACGGTAGTTAGGAATTGGTATAAATCACGAAATGTGTCCGGAGAAGCCTCAGCGGATATCTCGACCCAGAGTGTGCGAAAGCTCCCGCCGGCAGAAATCCCGCTCCCTCCCGCCAGGAAGACATCGCCCATAAGTGTGCCCAAGCGGAAAGCGGTCCCACCTCCACTACTCCCTGTCCGAAACAAACCGAAACGCCAAGTGCCCGCCCCGCCAGTGCCGCCGAGGAGTGCTGGTGCAGCGGGATCTGATGAATTGTTGGTTGTTGCTGCACCTGACTCAGAGCCCACAACGCCTTCCTCTGCTGTGGCCGAGGAAGGTGATAGTTACATGCCGAGGAGCTGGGGTGAGCACTCGGGGTCTACTATGATGTTTCCCGGAAATAGGTCCTCAACGATTTCCACCTTGGTTCCAACTAGCACGCCTAGGCGAGGAAGTCCGTCCCCACCGCTGGAGAAGGGTAGTTCATCCGAGCGAGACCGCAATAGACTTTCCAAGAGGAATGCTGATGAGACAGAGGAATGGCATGCGGCAGAAGAAGCCGAGTTAAGAGCCAAGGTTCCATGGGAGCCAGATGAGGCCTTAACATAAGTGGAGGGGAACTGTTTATTCTACTATTCGTAATCGATGTTTATCCTGTTTTCCCCTACTACTTTTATTCTATTTTCCTTATCAGCTTTTTCCAATTTTCCTTAGTGACTGCCTTTTTTTGGGTGTTATTTCATTCCGGGGTATCATTGGCATATTTTTCCTCTTCCCGCTCATTGAGCTTTTGTTCTGTTTTGATGGGTGTGTGCTTATGCGATCATGGCGGAGGCGATGGGGATTGAGGGATGATAGATTGGTGTAATTTTATCATTTTCTGTAGGATTGGGAGAAGGGACGAGTGGAGATGGCAAGTATCTTTTAGTAAATACTGGGGGATTTTTTCTAAGTTTTAGGAAGGGGAATTCCTGTGAAGTGCAAATCGCATCAAACCAGGACCTCAAAACCAGCTAAACTCGATAGTGAATCAGTCAATGGCAACCACCAATTCCAATACAAAAAAAACACAGTGATGTAGAGATTTGTGAGTAGAATAATCTAGTGGTGTTTTTATTATTATTAAGGGTTCTTATCAAGCATGATGCGAGGTCAAAGTGTGAATTTTTTTTGAGAGTGAGGTGATAATTGATTAAGTAATAATAAAATTGCAGCAGTTTGTATTTCATCGGAGGACCTGTCTTTAGGCGCTTTCCGCCCTAGTCCAGACTTCAGGTGCTGCTCGGGTTCGGGAAGTTTGAAAGTTCGGCAGAAGTAAAATGTAATTTACGTTGCCGAACACCGATTCGTGAGGTAACGCCGTAAATGTCTCAAATGTCACTCAATTTTATAAAATATTCCACTAATACAACGGCACCCTCTGATGGTATTGCAAATTGGTTATGTAAATTTATTACTATTATAATACATTGTCAAATAAAAAATTAATCAAAACAAAAAAATAATGAGAGAATAGTATAAAAAAGTCAAACTAGGAATGTATTGGGAGAATGATAACTTGAATTGACTTATTTCCCAGTAAAATCTACAGGGCTTACTGTTAGGCAGAGACGATCTGAATAGACTCAGAATTGTCTATGCCAATTGAGATTTGTTTTGTAAATGGAGATTTGTCTAGGAAGGCTCAAAGAACTACCTGTTTCGTTTATAACTAGTAAGAGTAAAGTTAAATAAAGTTGAATCATAAAACAATATTATATTGATAAGATGTCTTCTTTATTGCTTAATGATATCTAAAAGATTAAGAGGTACTTTGATATTTATATTCTGTATCTAACTGTTCACAGACTACATCTTTCTTGTGTACAAATTATGTACCTTTTTAATTTAAACTCCCAATATCATATATTCTCCTAAAGTGTGAACACCTGGAGACCTTGAAAATCAGCACACGCTCTTTAGTAATTACTATTTTGTCACTTGGAAACTAAACTGTTCCTAATATTAGCAATTATCAGTTCTTTAAAGTTATTAGACTTATGGCCTGATTATTAAGTTGAACTGACACTCCAATATTGTTAGGCCAAGACAAGCTGTGTAGACTCAGAGTTGTCTAGACCAACCAAGATTCATTTCTGTAGATGGTAATTGTCTTGGCAGGCTCGAAATATACTAGTTTTATTTCTGACAACTAAGAGTAAGGTGAAGTAGGTAAAGTAGAATAAAAGTATAAGAACAATATTATATTGTTAAGGTCTCTACTCCATGGCTTGATAATGTCTAAAAGCTAAGAAGGCACTTCGATAATTATATTCTGTATCTGAGAGTTTGCAGACTACTTTTATCTAATATACAAACTATATACCTCACGGGCAATAACTCATAACGTTGGGTATTCTTCATAGGTGCCAATACTTGGAGACTCTGAAAACCACTATAGCTTCTTTGGTAATTACTATTTTGCTAATTTGGAACTATGCTGCTCCCAATAGTAATTATCCGATTTTCAAAGTTATTAGACTTATAGTCTAGTTCTCAAGTCAAACTAAGTTAGCTCCAACTTTTTCCCTTAGTAATAAAAGAATCAGTTTCATTTACAAGTTTGTATCTGCTGAAGGAGTCATAAATTCAAGCTTCATAGATCACCAACTTTACAACTCCATAACTCCGGATACAACTGACAAGTATTTTCCAGATTATTTTCTATTAATTTGTAGGTAGTCACTCTACCAGATTGTCAAATAATCCCGCAGTGAGTAGCTCTTGCTTGGTCTGAGTAACAGGGTTTCGGTTGACGTTTTTACCTTGAAAATTATTCCTACAACCACAACATATTCCTGGGTCCAGTTGTAACACTCCATAAAGTGCATTGGCTTCTGTAGTAGTATTTCTCAGAGTTTTGGACTCCTCAAGCTATTAATACATGGATGTAAATTTACTGGTTTCTTATGGGGATCCTGTAACTTTTTATACCATATCTTTAGGTGAATATATCCTATTACCTACTACTCTTACCTAAGATATTAGATATTTGAAGCCTAGAAACTCTGTGAGTGATTGATGGACATACTCCAGTCCACTTCCCAGACTTAGCTAAAGGTCACCTATCATATATCATACAAAGAGGGTTTGGGCAGAAAGATGGCAGCAACATATATTGTATTATTCAGACATCTTATTCTTTATAGCAGTATAGTGGCAGGACTCAATTGCAATATATATGTATGATGAGATATATACTATGTAACTAGGGCAGACTGGGTTTAAAGAACAGATATTCTGATTCTGAGTTAGGTTGAGCCGAGCGATTCTCTAGCCGGGCGGACAGCTGTGCTGATGGGAAGGGGACGTGAGAGTTGTTGTAATCGTGAAACCAAGTGTCGACAATAATGAAAGAGATTGATCGTTTGTTTTGTTGACCTATGATCAACTCGTCAGGACGGGGGGAGAAGGGTGATACTTATACCTTTCCCCGTAGATGATGGCGGATGAAAGTCCATCGGGTGTGGAAGGCGAGGGCGTGGGTTTGACCCTGAGCGCTCGTCGCGAGATACGCAGTTAAGTCGTAAAATCGCTGGTGGTGTGATGCGAAAAAATTACCTCGCCGCTCGTAGGAGGGTGTGAGGCAATTAGTTGTGCGTCGGCGACCTCGTATTCCAAGCGAGGTGTGGCACACCGATTTATCGGTGTGCATGCCGTCATGCATGCATCCTGCAAGTAAGCCGGAACCGGAAGGCTTGCCAGAATAGGTAGTCATCGTTCCGCATATGCGCGTACTAGGATTATCCCTACTAGGGCAACGGGCATGCATGCCTGCATGCGCATATGCACGAGCTCATCCGTGCATAGCCGAGGTGTGTACCGGATTAGTCTAGACAACTTCCAAATCGGGATGGGCCGAGCGAGCGAAGCGAGCGAGGCGATTCTCTTGCCGGGCGGACAGCTGTGCTGATGGGAAGAGGACGTGAGAGTTGTTGTAATCGTGAAACAAAGTGTCGACGATTATCACAGTAAATTGATCGTTTGTTTCGTTGACCTATGATCAACTCGTCAGGACGGGGGGAGAAGGGTGACACGTATACCTTTCCCCGTAGATGATGGTGGATGAAAGTCCATCGGGTGTGGAAGACGGGGGCGTGGGTTTGACCCTGAGCGCCCGTCGCGAGACACGCAAGAAAGTCCTTAAATCGCTAGTGGTGTGATGCGAAAATTTGCGCTCGCCGCTCGTGGGAGGGTGTGAGGCAAATAGTTGTGCGTCGGCGACCTCGTATTCCAGGCGAGGTGTGGCACACCGATTTATCGGTGTGCGTGCCGTCATGCATGCATCCTGCAAGTAAGCCGGAACCGGAAGGCTTGCCAGAATAGGTAGTCATCGTTCCGCATATGCGCGTACTAGGATCATCCCTACTAGGACAACGCGCATGCATGCCTGCATGCGCATATGTACGAGCTCATCCGTGCATAGCCGAGGTGTGTACCGGATTAGTCTAGACAACTTCCAAATCGGGACACTTACCTAAAACGGAAATATTTCCTATTACGGAAAATTTCCTATTTCGGAAAGTGGGTACGACCTTCCTATTACGGAAGTGGCGCGCCAAGAGATTTCAGCCCCATGTACCAGCCACCACGTGATGCCATCACGTGCCCATGAGCCACCGCCACACGCCACCGCCACGCCGCCACAGTGCCACAGCTCAGCCACTCACGTGACTGCGCCACAACGCCACAGCGCCACACCGCTTAGCCACACTAGCCGGTTAGGGTTAGGGGTTCGGGTTAGGGTTCGGGTCAGGGTTAGGGTTCGGGTTAGGGTTAGGCTAGGGTCAGGATTTCACTCCATGGCCGAGCTGTTCTCTTACCAGAGATGGGTAGTAGTGACTGATACATGATGATGTAACGATTGGTGTCGTCTCCATCATACCTGAAGCTGCCGTCCGAACCAACCTAATGATTCGCCTCCAGTGAGGTAAAACGGACTTATAATCAGGCGGGCTAAACCGTCTTATGGACGTAGTTAACCACCTTAATGGCGGTGGGATCCCTGGGGATGCCATCCGTCAACATCGTATCGATCAAGTCTACTTGCAGATTGGGCGAAGGGATTTCTCCTTACCATTCCACTTTGTTCAACGGGTTTCAAAGCCGTTGTCTTCGTAGGCGCGGGGACAGGGACCTTCGGGGCCGGCTTGTCCTTTTTATGGACCTCTTCCGAGATCCTATAACCGCGAATTATGTCAGCGTTGTATCTATTGTTGATTTCTCCGAGATTCCTAAATTTTCGGAGTGATAACATGATATGGGAGACGTCCTCGAGGGGAGTATCAGTCCTGTCGAGGCCATTTTCCATGGCTGTCCATACCTTACGAAGTTCTATGTGTTCCCATACGTCATTATAAACAGATTTCAGGAAGATGGGGTTTCCTCCAAGGGCCTCGGGTGTGTCATCGTACCTTTGAGCCCATCTTTTGCTAGATTCTTGTGAAATCCAGGTTTGTAAAAGACGTCTAGGATAGCCTCGCTGGAGGTATATATCTCTCACGTGATATACCTCTTCATAAACGACTTTGCTGTTCCAACAAAGGCGAGCCATCCTACATATTTCTCCCACAAAGGCTTAGGGTTAGGGTTAGGGTTAGGGTTAGGGTTAGGGTTAGGGTTAGGGTTAGGGTTAGGGTTAGGGTTAGGGTTAGGGTTAGGGTTAGGGTTAGGGTTAGGGTTAGGGTTAGGGTTAGGGTTAGGGTTAGGGTTAGGGTTAGGGTTAGGGTTAGGGTTAGGGTTAGGGTTAGGGTTAGGGTTAGGGTTAGGTTGAATTATATTGATGTTGCCAAGTGAGC
>NW_003298923.1:0-42666 GCF_000151645.1 Tuber melanosporum
ATGCCACGCTACTGTTTCGGATAATCGCCTAATAAACAAGAGAGAGGGGGGGGGGGGCAAGGGCGAGTGGAGGGTGTCCCACTCGAGAATCGGTATTCGTGCGACGGCAACATCTTCAGAATAAAAGGTCCTCCCCAGTCCGTTTCCTGATCTGACGTTGCTGCTTCCGATACCATTATTCTGCAGCCATATGTGGGGCAGGAAGACGGAACGAATCCCCCGCTGCTGTCACAATGACTGCAGCGTTCCAGTGTGTTTCTTTTTTACCATGCTGTTACTGGTAACTAATAAAGTGCCTTTTGGATGTGCTCGAGCACTGCACCGGTACCGGTCCCGGATCAACCCTGCTCGCGCTTGATTCGTCCCTTTTCAACATCCTTCCTTTCTCTAATTTTTTCCCTACTCGAGTATTTCGTACCCGCCCACGTGCTCTAGTACATAAGTCCGTGGGCGGTTCTATTATTACTCGCTCCTCCCACTTTGGGGACCCTTACCGCCCCATGGGGAGCGAGATTGGGGGTGCCGAAGCGCCGGACTTGGGAGTCTGTTTGTCAATTGATTGTCGTAACTCTCAAAACCCCGTCCCACCTTTGTGTTTCCCCGCATCTCCGGCCTGGCGCACATGGGGGAATTTAGCGAGGATGCGAACACCACCTGAGTGAGTTTGTCTCCCCGTTCCTGCCCCGGCACCGGAAGTACTCTTCGGTACTCGAGTACGAGTAGTCGAGCGCTCGTAGCGTAATTGTTTTGAGGCTTTTGACATTGAAATTGACACTGGTATGTCACTGGCTCCACTCAGAATATCATAAGACTACTCACACTTGCGGTGCTTCTAGAATAAAAAGCTCATCTCTGAAACATGTCCTGTTGGCAATTCACAAACGTGTCGGAGCTGGATAATACCGGTCATGCCTTCACTAGCCTTCGGTAGCCTTGTTTCTTGACGCTGTCAGCCCATCCACCTTCGGAGCTCGCCGCCAACTTGGAGCTCGCAGCCTGACATCCCGCAACTATCGTACAAAATCCTCGCCAGCTTCCAAGCGTTAATAAATAAAAAGCAATATGAGAATCTGGTGATTGGCATCAGAGTCTTCCGAGCTCCATTTGGGGTATCGTCGTGCTTTTACATACTGTAGGCCCGGGGTTAGTACTCGTACACACTGGCTATGGTGACAGCCTGAGTCGCACTCGCTCCAGCATTACTGTGAGTCGATTGACACCCTGTTTTCCTGATGCCCCCAAAGGATACCTAATCCACACAACCGTACCGATATTGGCTATTGCGAGTTTTAGTTGCTTGGAATCGACTCAACAGTTGGCCTGCTGGCAAATGTGGTCTTGCGGTCAGGCGCCATTAGTCACATGCTGGCTGTACGAGATAGGCAGTGTATTCCTGCCTCCACGGAAATGATTGATTTGAATATTTCCTCAGATATCCAGTAAGGGATCAAGATACAACGCCAACCATTAAAGTGGTATTCGAGAAGCTCCCCGTCGAGGCATTTTGGGTAATCAGAATAATAATTTTATTATCTGTGGTACAAGATATAATCTCCACTATCAAACTGGCTGGTCATTTGTTCATTCCAGGGTTCACCCTTTCATCGATATCAATGCATTTTTCTTTGCACATTCACCTATCTCAGTATTGGCGGCTCCAACCGGCTCGAGGCACCTGTTGCGCAAAATGTGTAGGTCCCTTATTTCCCGGATTCATCACACGCGCTTTCACAAGGCTTTAAGACCAGGGGATGTGACGAGGCGCCGGGATCAAGACATAAACACTGGAACTACGGTACTTTACCTGGAATTTTGAGTAGTGTATGCACATTATACAATGCGCATAGAAATTCTGGCTCAAATTAACGGTTAGCATGAGCTCAGGACTGCCCAAGGGCAGTGTGAACCCTGTGTAGGGCTGCGATTGTGGTGCCGTGGTATTGTACTGTGCGGTATTGTACTGTGCCTCGGGACTACCATAATAACACTACAGCATCCCTGCCCTGGAACTATCGTTACGGTGCAGCATTCTCACCTACAACATTTTACATGTTGGGCTAAAGCGCCCATCGTCTCTCGGGGTCGCAGATAATTCTACTATAAACCTATCGAAGGGACTCTGCCGTGCATTCATGGAGCCCCAGATGTGTTTTAGTTGAAAACTGGCAATAAAATTACCCGAATCTCTGGTCCCAAGGCATATGGAAAATGAGGAGACAATGTATCACACGGGTTGGCAAGGATCTAGGTTCACGGTCAAGCATGGAAGGGTAGGGACAGCTTGAGTGATGTCACCGGGCGAGCGCAAGTTTTGTAATAGAATATAAGGAATGATTATTGGATATCGGAAGATAAGCTTTGTGCCCTGGAGAATTCCGGTGGCCAAGGGAGCATTTAACAGACGCACCATTAGGCACCTGAGCACAATGCACAGACCTTTTCCGTGCGGTCAACTAAACAGCCAGCAGCTTCACAAGTGCTGTGTACGGTACTAGTACTGTACTTGTAGTTACTTAATTATTGCTCGGGGATCGTTCGCGTTGACCCTGAGCCGTCAGCATACCGGTAGTTGAAGCATTTCGTGCCGCAAGACTTCTGCACGATAGGATTTAGGCAAGAGCCCAGATCTGAGCTTGCCCCTCCTGTTGGGACTGTGTAGAACCATTTCTACAAAATCAGTAATCGTCGATCAACATTTCTCGACTCACCGCCGCACCACCAACTCATATATGGCAAACACCCTTCGTATGATACGGCCGCTCGTATAACCAGACAACCGACAAATACCGCTAACAAAATCACTATCAATGCTTTCCGCCCCTTCTGGACATCCAATAGCGATGCGAAATGCCATTGGAGTGGAGATGACGCATAGGTTCCGAATTTTCAGTATTCGCCGGGGTATACACCTTCGACGCAGGGCTGGTGACACCGCATACCCACATGTCCCCCCAAATTTGCCGGTTGTGGTGGTGCTGGTACGAGTAGTCCTGTTCCCTTGGTGCCGACTTGGAGGGGTTTTGTGGAAATTGAATTGGTGGTGCGGGGTTTGGAAGTTGGGCACGGTCTCTTCCCCTAGAAGTTTGAGTGGCTTGGCTATTCCTTGGCTGGGCTCTTATGAAATAATACGGCAGTTGGTGCGCATGTGTGTGTATATGGGAGGGCAAAAGAAGTGCCGGTAAACAACAACTGGCAGATACAAGTAGACTAGGTGGGGGGGGGGGGAACTGATGGGCGAACGCTGGATGTGATACTTTGGAAGGTGTAGGGTACGGAATCAGGGAACATTTCCGCTCTGGATGGACCGAGTGCTTGGATCGACGTTAGATGGTGATGCTTAAAGCCGGTGCGCTGGAACCAGTGCACGGGCTGTTGGGTCGCCTCTTATTCTCGATTGTGCTCAAGGATCGAGGAAGATTATTCCGAGTGATCGATTGTTTATCACCAGCGAATTATGTTTATGTCTATCTGACACTGGATATGTCGTATCATATCATACCATGTTCGATGCTGACCGAGACCTGCAACCGCATGGCTCTGTATTCGGAAACGCGGTGATCCCTACCCAGCATCTGCAGCATTTAACCGAAAACTCGGGTGATAAGTTGTGAAGCGAGAAATCCGATTTACGAGTGACGTACTGTGAACTTATATAATAGCCGCTTAGTCTTTATCAGATTGTCGATCATCATCCCACCCAATCTCAACTAGCTTCGGTAGACCCGCTATTGCTGCTGTCCCACATTAAGCTGCATCCCACCCACCCCACCTCGCCCCTCCTCCTTCGTCCCCCTTCATTAGGCCCCCTCCCTCCCCCTGTGCGCCCTATCTACGACGAGGACGCACTCTCCATTCGAGAGCGCTCAAAAGGCAGAGATAACGATCCCGATCAACTCTTCTACCCTCTTCTCTTTCCTTGGACGAGCCGATACAAAATGGAGGGCGACCCACCTTCTCTGCCCCCGCAGATGTTCACGACTTCCGCTCAGTTACTCGATCTCACCGATAGTATGTGCGCCCCGCGCATCCGATCCGATCAGGGGAGTTCGCTGCTAACATTTTATTCGACCTATAGAAAAACTCCTGGTCGCACTCCGTGATGGGAGAAAGTTGATTGGTGTTTTAAGGTCCTGGGATCAGGTCTCCTAACCCCCTCCCCTCCCCATCTCCATTCTTGTATTACCCCTGGCCAATTTGTGCACAGCATGTTAATGTCCCTGCGTATCACAGTACGGTGGGTTCCTCCCAACCAAGGGAAACCAATAATTTACTGACCCGGAAACCAATAGCAAACCTTGTCTTGCAGAGTACCATCGAGCGCTTATACGTCGGGGATGCGTACTGTGACATCCCGCGCGGGGTCTTCATCGTCCGTGGGGAGAATGTGCTGTTACTTGGGGAGATTGTTTGTCCTCTTTTCTCTACCGGTTCTCCCGGTTGTGGGCTAACGATCAGCAGGACCTAGATAGAGAAGACGACATACCCTTCCGTCGCGCCTCTGTTGAGGAGGTATTCGCTGCACAGAGGGCTATAGACACTGAAAAGAAGAGAACGGATAAAGTTCATAGGAAGAAATTGCGTGCGCTCGGGTTTGAGGATGAGGGAGAGGTGCTTGTTTAGGCGGTTGTGATGACAGAGATGTCAATGGGAGGTTGAAAGGATGGATGGATGGGATGGAAAGGCCTTGCTATATTTAATCCAAGGCGGAGAGATACCTGCCTCCCGTTATTTTTTAGTTGGAGAGCAGGAATTTAGTTAGTCGGTCATTAGTGGAGTTGCCGGGATTGATAAAAAAAAATTAAAAGCTCTATTACATCTACTTTTTGCTCGGTTGGTTTGCTGCTCCGATTGGGGTGAAATGTGAGTCTGATTTGATAGTTTCTAAGCACGTGGGTTTACTACTGCTACTGCTGTTGCTTGTGCTTCTTCACTTCCGCGATAATCAGGTCCACAGTCCACGGTAATATCTCGCTCATCAACCAGTCTATATCCGGAGAATGGATTCCTTGCGAGGAGATCACCTCCCCATCGAGCTCCCCTTCCACATCACCGTTCACGAACAAGTGTTTGTGAGCTTTTACCTGCGACATGTTAGAACTTCTACACCGCCACCATCCAGTACAATTTGTGGTGACAAACTCACATAATTTGGCCAAACAATGTCATCCCAATATCCAGGAGGGTCCGTCCAATACCCTACCACTCCCCCGAAAGACTCGCATCAGCAAAAGGCCCGCTGAGACGGTGATGAATGGAGAAGGGGAAGAGAGTGGACAAACCTTCAAGAGTCGCATAAACACTCCTCCCCTCCCTCCTCCTTTTAGCAACATCATACCGGCCGCGTAAGAATATCTTGACATCCAAAACCTCCATAACACGTTCCTCAACAAACATCAAAAAACCCTCCACGAATGCCAACTCTTCCCCCCCTCCCCCTCCCCCTTCCACCCCCCCCTCCTCCCCCTCTCCCCATCCCAACTCCTTGAGAACTTTACCCCTGCACCCCTCCACAATTCCTGCCTCAACCCCCCCCCCACTTTTGTCAAACTCGACCAAATCTTCGAGACTGTCCACCCCAACCACCCGCCCCGTACGCTTCAGCTCGCGCAGAGCGCGAACGAAGCCGTCCCAGTCTATGGCGGCGGGGCAGTCCCAGTCCTGCAGACCCGACTGGGACGATACGGGGATTTCCATGTCTGTGTGAAAGAAGTCGTCCTGGTGGAGGCACATGGGCGGGGGTGGGGAGAAGATGGCTTGCAAGTGGCGGGTCAGTGTCGTTTTCCCCGTACTGGATGGGCCCGAGATGGCGATTAGGAGGGGTGCCATTTCGGGGGGTTTCTATGTATTGGAGGGGGGGGGCGTGTGACGGGATTGGTTGGATGGGTAAGTGGCTTGGCGGGGGACTAGTGTGATTGCCGTGATTGGCGAGTGAGATTATGTGAAGCTGGGAGGGATATTGGGATGTGGAAGCTTTAATAGAGGGCAGTACCGTAGGGTAAGCATAGGGCCTAGAATTTCTCCCTCAAGCTTCCGCAAAGGAGCCGGAGATCCGTGGGAAACACCGCCTCCACACGATATATATACCCTGGACATTCCAATCCAGCCTGGAATAAGGAATATACCATGGAAACTCCAATTGGGCTGGGGGCCATGTCGTTTTCCATGCGTTTGTTCGTTGGAGTTGCCTCCCTAGTAATGTTTTGTGCTTTTTTTGTATGTATGACATCTCTCGGAGGGGCCGAGAAAATTGCCCTTTGCTGTGTTGTTCGCCTTGTCTTCCAGGTGGGGAACTTTGGGGTACATTGCGCATTGTCCAATTGTTCAAGATTATGTAGTACGAGTAAGTTTCCATCCCAAAGTGAAATATTACTTATACAGTACAGTACATGTGCAAAGGAAAGTGAAAGTGAAGGGGAGTAATTATTGCAGTATTTTGCGACTGCTTTGGTAGGAGGAGTGGACGGGGGTGTTGGTTTTTTTTTGTGCGTATGATGCTGTTGGTATGTAGTGGGATTGTAGGTGATAGCGCGGGTATGATAGGTTGGATTGAGCCTTTTATGGTTTCTTTCCTCACTCCCGTCGCATCCCACACTTGACTCTATTTTATAATACTCGTACTTTGCGACTCGTGATGGAATACCGCTGTATCATGGTAGAACTTATTATCAACGTATTCCACCCCATCCCTGTGCCAATCCTTCTCTCCCTGTTCGCAGCGCAGCGCAGTTCAACCATTGCAATCCGCACGTACTCGCACAGCACCGTCCGTACATTCCAGAGCACTACAAAAAAAGTTATTTCGATATCTAAACTGTGATACAAAGTCCCAATGCAAAACAAGCCCTGTCCCACGAGAAGGACGGCGACGGGAGCGCATCCAATCTAGAGAAATATTATATTTTTTTTGTCCCACCATTCGTTTGCCCGGCTCGGGGCACTACCCGGGTCTAGATTATATGCCCTTCTTGAAATGTTTCTCATGCGAGGAGAGAGAGAGGGAGAGAGAGAGAGAATGTGTGTCCCTTGACTGAGGCGGATGAGAAGAGACGAGAGCGCAGCTGGCCTTATGGGGAATAGCGGCTCCAATGCCCGATTACCGGTATTCTACTATAGTCTTTATAATAGGGCGTTTCATTTTCTGCGCCAACGTCAACGCCATCCCGATCACAATCCGCTCTCTCCATGTCTGAGGAAGAATATGTATATATAAATAACGACTCGCTCCCTCCAGCCCTGGAAGGAATTGGGGTGGCGACAAGGAGTAAGTAAGCAACAGCAATGAGTGGGCGGAAGGTGCGCATTTAAGCATCCGCAGAGAAAAAAGACGCCTAAAGGATTCGCACACCGAAAATTGTATTATAAAAATGGTGAATACCTCTTCCGTAAAAGCGATTCCGTTCGGATGATGTATTTCGACTGGAGGGGGTGGGGGGGGTATTGCTAAACGACAGGAATAAGAAGTGAGCAGGTCGTCAGTTTCACTTTGAGCGCAAAAGAGTTTTTGAGAAGGTTAAAACGGTGGTGGGGTGTAGCGGAAGAGTATGATACTACAGTAAACTGCTGCTCACACCTTACGAAAATCCCGCTCAGAGCGTTGCGGTCGACTTTTTTTTTTTTTTTTTTTTTTTTAAGTCCGGGGTCATAGGTAGAATTGCTGTACGGCGTCGAGATAATAACAATGCCTGCGCCATATCGTCTCCTCCCCTGCTATGATCGGCACGCAATCGTCTGAAATGATTGGGGAAATTAAGGAGCCGGAACCAACTTCCAATTCCTACTACAGCAGCTATTTACGTCATAGAGCAGCATTCGAGCCGCTGATAACTGTTCAATTCCCCCCCCCCACTCTGCATGAGTTATTATTGAATAATACCAAATCCAACACTTATAGCAGGAGAATCGAAAGGGAAGAGAAGAGAGAAAAGAGAAAAAGGCTGCTCAATCGGAATCGTGAGCTTGAAGACCCTTACCTTTCTTTCCCCCATAAGGTTGTGGAGTGAATCGGTCATGATGTGGTGGAACCAGAGTCCGGGGGAAAAAATGGACAGGAAAGAAATTCGTTCAACTCCCTTTGAGTCTTGAACGGTTACTACGAGCTAATTACTGCATACTACGCAAACCTGCCGGTACTGTACAAAGTACAGGACGGATATCACAGCATGGTATATATATTATCATGGAAAATCACTCGTGATTATAACCCCCCTCCCCCCCCCTCGCAAGGTCATAATATGGATGGTGGAAAGTATCATCTCTGTCTGCGCCATACCCACGTTTATGCACGGTGGGTCCGTTCCATCTTGTTGGGAAAGGTTTTTCACTTGGCTTAGCCGAGTGGGTCGCTTTCTCGGTTTGAAGTCTTGCTGAAAAGGTAAGGTAAACAGAAAAAAAAAAGAGGAAGCAGATTATCCTGGCCGGTGGGTAAAATATAGTTAATATATAATTCCCAAAATGGTTTTTTCTAATTATTGATCACTATTGTGCTTATGTGTTTATCATACTTTACTGATAGGTCCACGACTCTCATCTATCCATCCTCCCCCGAGTCCCAGTTATGATGATGCCACTCCTTCACCTGTCATTTCACCACCGCACTGGCAACCCCTCCTACCTAATAGCCCGCACCTTGGAGTTTTTGCTTTCCCATATGAGCACTATCCCTTTCCCCTCTTGAATGGCTTGTTGCGCTAAAGCGTGACTCCAGCCACTACCGGAGACCGGGAAAAAATAAGGCTGTCAAAGTGAGGTTTGTTAGAGTAAAACTGTGTGATAAGAAACAATACAGTTTTGCGATACTATCGCTTCTCCTTCTGAGATTTCTATTGCCATATAATTAATTTAAATTACCAACAAGTAATATATCAAGAGAAGCGACAGAGACAGGTGAATATTTTTATTACAAGTGAAGCGAAAAAGTCAACAAACTTCATCAGATTTCTCCAATCCCCTGAGTATCTACAGTTTCCTGAGAAAACTAAAGTAGAATTCATGATTACGATCATATCAGAGTGGGAAGGGAATTCTCATCATTTGAGTTTGTTGTACTTTAGAAGCAATATGCCCTTATAGATCTTTCTCTTATTTGCATTAGTAGACGACATTCCGTAGCCTATATCCGACAAGAACGAGCACGACATAGCCTCCAAGAGCTCTCACTCGCCCGGAATAGCACAAAGCTTTCTTCCCATCCACCCTGCCAGAATCCTCAGCCCGAGCCTTCAAAGTCAAGCTAGCATCCACCCGTGAAGGGAATAGATCCTCCTCGCACACTCGCCGCCGCCGGAGCGCTCCCCCCCCACTTCACCTCTTCTTTGCAAACTCCCACATGATAACAGAGGAGCGGAGACCAACGAACTTCCAGGCAAAACTCTTCGCTTTCAAGTCCCCGGATTCTACTCCTAAAGTCCCAACTCGCCACCAAAATCCAGCCTAGTTAGCCCAGGGCGGGTTGGGAAGCTACCGAATGGGCGAAGACGACGGCTACTATAGGACGCTTTTTGTTTCCCCTTCTCTCCTACTTTGATTTCTGTTCTAGCAGGTTGCCAACTTGTTGGCCTGCTAAAATGAGTTCTATTTAGGTACCCCCAGATAGGGTCATCGCCTCGACATGGCTCTGGAGCTTTGAATTAAGAATGGTCCACCAAAAATCAATTGAGAGAATTGCTTCTCTGGTCCGGGAAAAAAAGAGCTAAACTCATAGAATATCACTCGCCGTCACTTAAGGACCCCGATGTGCCGAATTTCACCTTCAAAATGGGAAACCCTACCGGGATAGCGACCTACTTGGTCGGAGAACATCCCCTTGGCCAGGCGAAACCCCCCAAAGAGAAACCTATCCCAAACACAATCCGCACATCCAATAGCTAGCCTATTCGCTTCTACTCAAGCGTGAGATGGGAAATGACCTGTGTCCGGCTGGAATAAGAAGCTGCTTGTGTGCATACACCAGCCTGGTGGTGCGGTACTTGGGGACCCGGAAATGGTCAAAATCTGTCGGAGTTATTCTGCTGAGCTCAGACGCTCTGATGTTTGCGTTCTTTCCTCTCCTTCTTTCTCTTTCCAGTTCCCCTCTGTTGTATCCTGCTCAGCGCTCTTTTTTTTTTTTTGGGGGGGGGGGTGTTGGGGAATCGGTTCATTGTATGATTCGCTTTGCCATTCGTACATGAATATACGAGGCAGGAGGTGCGCTTGGGAGGTGTGGTGGATATGGGAGTAGATAGAATTGCTATATTTCACAACTGGGGGTTTTTCACGATTTGAGATCAACTTATCACACCCTCCTTCTATAACCGGTTGGAGAGATCCCAAGCACTACAATATTATTCTAGTGTGTTCATAGTGTTCCATACCGACACTAGCTAGTTAGTTCCTGCTTCTACTCATTAGATCACATCGGGTAGTTCATGTTCTAGATAAATATCAAAAAAACTAAATAGAATAAATTTGAAATAAATGAACCATCGATACACCATAAGTTAGGCAAGTTACATATCCGAGTAAAGAAGAAAAAAGAGAACCACTGTAAAAAGACATCGCCCGCTAACAACCATCAAGAACCGTGTCCAAATCCCCAATCTTCAGGTCCACATGACTAGCCTCGTCCTCAAACACCTTCCTCCTCCTAATCACCGTACCGGAGCCATCGTGCATATCCTCCATGTTATCCAACTGATCCACGTCATTCTCAAACACTTTAGAACCCAAAATTCCCTGCATATAATATTCGTCTTCCTCCTCTCCTGCATAATTCTCATCCTCATATTCATATTCACCCTCGTCATCTCCATCTTCTCCATGGCGCTTCCCCACCGTCCCAGCAGGAAACGTTTCATTCTTGACCTTCTCCATAAACACGCTCAGGGCTAATTCCGCCGCTTTTGTGCGCGCCTCAGAGCGGCTAGCTGCCCTCACGCTGAGTAACTTCTCCTCGTTCACCATTACCGCGCAGGAGTAACCGCCTCCCTCTACGGATTGCACGTATTGTACAGTCCCTTGACCGTTGGCTGCGACGGCTTCCCCGAGCTTCTTAACTGGGTGAGTGACATCCACATGATCCGCCACCAGTCTCTTGAGGACCTTCAAGATTCCCAGGCGCTCAGCGAGTGATTGAACCGTTTCAAAGTCCCCGCCGGAATCGATAAACACCGCGCCTATTATTGCCTCGACTACGTCCGAGAGGAACTTGTTCCGGCCCGACTTATCTGATTCTAGCGGGGAAAGCTCGGTCCATGGGTAGTCCTTTCCATAATCCAGGGCTGCCTGAACACTGTCGCGGAGATCCTCCTCGTAGCGTTTCGAGCATATTTTTTGAGCGTGCTGGATCTGTTGATGTTGGTGGCGGATGAACTTCCACAGTTCGACTTTGCGGGACTTGTTGACGATTTCTACTTCGGTGCTTTGCGCGCGCTGACTGATTCCATAGTACTTAGCATCGACAGCACAGCGGAGAGAGAGGTACGCTAAGAAGTTGCCGTTTACTACGGAGGACTTATACAAGTGCATGTCGATGTGTGAGAGATTGCGGGGGGAGAAGAAGAGATGGTTTACGACTACCATATCTAATAGGGCGTCACCGAGGAACTCCATGCGCTGGTAGGAGAGCGAGGTCATGTCGGATTCCCAGGAGGGGTGAGTAATAGCTTCCAGCAGGAGGGCCTTATGCGTAAAATGGTAGCCTATTAGCGATTCAAGGCCTTTGAGGTGGGAAAGGTGGACTTCTGGGTATCGAGATGCTCGGTTTAGCAGTGAAGTGGTTCGCTCCTCAAGAGATTTCCAATTGATATTAAGCCCAAATGCTCGGATGACTTTAAGAGCCTTCGGGTAATTACCCTCGAGGTAAGCCGCACCGATTAGAGCTTCAACAACGTCTGCAAGAATCTTTGTCGACAACTGTTTGGGCCCCTTGCGTTTCTTCTCTGGGAACTCTTCCTCCTCTGATATCACATATCGCGGTCGCCATTTTGATCCAGTAAATATATCAGTAATAATCCATTTTGCTAGTCGGTTGTCAATGGCTGCGCGGGCTAACCGCGAATTTGCGACCATCTGTTCCTTCTTCCTAGTGAGGTACCCTTCGTGCCAAAAAGGGTGCTCATCTAGAAGATTGACAGACGTGAGGAACTTCAAGACAGAATCACCAAGAAACTCGAAACGCTGATAATCTGTGGATTCCCTTGCCGACGAAGCAGATAGTGCTGTAACCATTTTGGGTATCGAGTTGAAACCAACTGGGTGGAGTAATGTACGTTCTAGATCTGCCGCGATAAACGACATCTCAATCCGTCGGATAATACCAGGCAAGTACATTGCAAATTGAGAGTACTTCCAAGGCACTACATCCACCGTGCATAACTCGGGTATGAGTAATGTCGAGCTTTCCGAAGAAGGTTCATTAGATTCTGGGTGGAGGAAATCTCGACGGCCGGAAAGTCTTATCGCTTCGATGAAAACGCCATTTTGGTCAATCGCCCTCCCCTTGTACCGGTCTAGAAGGTTCTCGTGCTCTTCAGGGGTCACGCCGCTCCGCCACCGCTGAATCACATATCTCACACCATTTTGAGAGTTATCCTTAATAATTCCGATATCAGGGCTAGCTTCCCGCGTCCTGTAGGCGTCCAAAAGCGTGACGGGAACTTCATCACCCCTTTCCACCCAATCATCTGCTTCGTTCTTCGGCACAAAGAGATAAGGGAAGTCTTTCACTCCAGGTTTCATCCTGCTCCCAAATATACACGAGAGCAAGGCATACGTTGTCTTCTTCCCTCTTTCGATGATCCTCGGATTGACACCCAGGCATCTCGAAGGTCCGACTGTGACCTCCCCGATATCCGAATTGGTGCGATATACCATGATCTTGGCAACGTCAGGACAAGCAAAGTGGGTCAAGATCTCAACCACAACAGGACCACCACTGCTAGGCATATTAAGCGTGATGGGCGTAGCGAACGCCACTGTATCCTCTTCCCACTTCTTTTCAGACCAAGGATCCATGGTATTGTCAACAGCAACTTTTGAGGGCCTCTTCTCGAGTTTCTTGGTCGCATCCGCAATATCGGGGTCAGTCTGTAATAATGGCATCAGATGATCGTCGATGAGCGGATCACCCTGAAGCTGCCGAAGTGCAAGATAAGCCTCGAAAGCCGCATCGCGCTTTGCCCACTTTTCTGTTCCCCAGGCCTCTCTACTCCGTGCTCGTCGTACCTCGGGGGCGATACAATTCGGTAGTAGAACCTCGGCCATATATAATGGTCGCGCCGACAAGCCAGAACCCATCGCTTTCAGAGTGTCCAATTGCTCCTGGTTCACAATCCAAGTGTGGAAGATTGGGCGAAGATCCATGTATTCGCCCCGTGGAAGGCAATTGCAAAAATGATGAAGATGAGATACAGCTGAATCAAGCGTTAAGAGAGCGCTATTGAGCATATCAGCATCATAAAATCTCGCTCGGAATAAGTTATAGTTACGAACCCAGTACTTTCGATCTGGAAGCGTCGGTTTCTACCCTTGTTAAGGATACTGTCCTCATCTGGATCTTCAGTTTCTGTCTTCGTCTCGGCCTCGAGCTTCCTTGTCTCATCCAGGTATTCCTCGATCATGTCCATCTCCAGCTGCTTGAATTTATCAATCTTTCCCTGAGTATCGCCTTCGTTAAACATCAAAACATAATTACTCTTAGCCATTCTCGCCCGTCCGCGACGTTGAATAAAGCTCTTGAGATTTGGCGGCAAGGAGAAGCAAACGACAAGGCGACACGCTGGAATATCCATACCCTCCTCAACGACGCTAGTAGACACGACTAGATTCTTCTTACCAGCCCTAAAATCCTCAATTGTCTCGTACTGTCCTTTCAGGTTAACAAGTTCATATATAGCTTTTCTAGTCCTTCCATTGCCTTCTGAAACGCCGACAACAGTTCCGACTCGGAATATATCTTTCGTTCTCGAATCCGTTTTCAGGATTTCTGCCAAAATAGAGACCCCCACCCGCTGCTCAACGAAGATCAATCCCGCAAATTTCCCACCATCATCCTTATGCTCACCCAGAAGCACTTCAATCAGCTTCTCAACCTTATCCGAAAGCCTCCCTTCTATTGGACCAATGTCCCTGGGAACAGCTATTTTCGAAAGAATCGACTTCAAATAGCGCTTTTCCTCGTTGTTCCACTCCATCCACATACTCTCCGGGTCCTCCTCATCAGCGAACTTGATAGCCTTCTGAATAGCGTGCTTAAGATAACAGTCCACGCTCCAAGCACCAAACTCTTTCCGGAGGTGAAAGGCCTTATTCAAAAGCCCACGCATCTGTACTTGACAATACGTATTACGCTTTGATATAGTCGTCTCTATACGTCCCAGATCAGGGGGATTGGCGGACTGGAGAGCTTTTATATATGGATCCTGCCGGATGTCCATCGTTGCCCAGGCTAATTGGAGGGAGTCGAGAGCGGATGGCACGTTATCGGTGGCAACACCTTGCTGGGTTAGGTAAACTTCATCGGGTTCCGCAACCCCTCGCCCAGGGATTGCCAATTGGGTGATGTCTTCGCTTGCCCCCTCGGTTGGTGGGTTCACATATGGCTCGCCAGTGAGTGGATCGATCAATTCGTACTCTTCTGGGCGAGTCACTGGAGTACCCGGTCGACCATCTTCATAAGGCTCAGCTGTTAGCGGATCAATCATTTCAAATTCCACCTCGCTCGCACGCTTGCGATAAGGCTCCCCGGTCGATGGGTCTATTTCTTCATACTCGTCAATATTATCAGTGATTTCGCTGTTCTCTAGTGCGGTATCGAAAGAATCTGGAGTCTTCATCCCACTAGACGGAGTGCTGTCCGCAGCAGGGAGCTTTGACGTCGTCTGGGACTTAAAATTGCTGATTTCAGGCACGAGAATCTTCTCCTGGGGTGCAATATCTTTAGCCGGGATCTCGACTCCTTTTTCTGATAAGCCCATGGGATCAATTGCCTCTGGCCACATCGTCTCTGAAAACTTCCTCTTTTTGTTTTCGTTAACCTGATCGGGGAGATCCTCCAGAAAGGATGGGTCAATAAGTTCATATTCTTGAAACGACGACTTATAAACAATTCTCTTCAGTACCGGTGGGTGAACATGTCGTAGCAATTCTTCACGATTCCGTACCGGTGTCCGAGATATTGCGTTCAGGTTGGTCTCAATCACTCTAACATAAACCCAGTTAGCTAAAACTCCAATCCAAAATTTGGGAGAAACGTGCCGTAGCTGATCCGGGGTCGACTTCACAACTGGACTAGCTGTGAGTCCAAGAACAGCTGGAACTTCCAATCCCTTGCGTACTCGAGGGTGGTAGAACTCCTGCATGATCCGGTTTGCAGGGTGTTGTCCGACACAATGATGGGCTATTAGAAAGGACTTAGATAATTCACAGCACACAATACCCCCAATTTCCATAGAAATTTCATGGTATTGCTATCGGTTGGTTATGGCTAGAGAGTCTCAAACCTTCGTCGAATACAATCAATCCTATTCCTTCCATCCTAACAAATCCATGGGTTAACGCATCTAGTAATACCTATTTCTCGGTCAATTTCAGGTTTCCGGTTTATCCCTCTAGTCACTCACTTGATGGGTGCTGACAACGACCGCGTGGTCATTGTCCTTGATGCCTAGAATCTCGTCCCAGATCTCTTGGTCACTCCACTTGTCGACTTTATCACCTCCGCTGAGGAATTGAATGTTAACCGGCGGTAGGGAGGCCTTTAGCACTTCATACTGTTGATTTCCTAAGGAAACATTGGGCACTAAAAACCAGGAAAGCTATAGCCCACGTTAGCAAGTGGTGGTCTATGTGCAACAGGCTCTTGACTACCTTATCCTCTCCCTTCTCCAGTTGAGCCTGAATACGGAGCACAGCACTATCGGTTGAACAGTTAGCTAACCAAGCTCACCACATCCGGTGTCCAGCATCCCAGCATGGTAAGCACAGCGATAGCTCAGCTATCCGCCCTCGACCACACAAACACAACAGGAAAGACCCTACATGTGAGTTTTCCCCGATCCCGTATCCATCTATCCATTGCCGTCAGCTCTACCAAAGCCCAATAAGCTACCAGAAAGAACAGGGGGGTGATTCCCTACCGTAACAACAATATTCCTCTTCAAGCTCTCCTCAAACATCTCCATTTGATACGCTCTAGCCCGCTCTGGTGGGTCCTTCAACTTCCGCATTCCAATCCCGTTATCTGCACCGTTGACCGCCATACTGACACTATCGCCCATCCTCATGCTAATAGAAAAAGCTCTTTTCGCCAGGAAAAAATACGGCGGGGATAAAAATAGTGAATAACCCTAAACAATTAAGTTAAGTGGTACAATAAATATCAGTTTGGTTCCTGGCACGAACAGTTGAGGTCAGCCGCAGTTTTATATGGAAAGTGCTTGGGCCGATGCTCGAGTAAAGGAGACGTAGAAAGGACATCGGCAATAAACTAACTAGATCCGGCTAAGAGCGGGGTAGGTCCCGATGGCGGGAAGGACGCCTTAAGGATTGAGGCTAGGGTAGAAATAGCGAGGGAGAGACATAAAGGGGAGTTCCAGGAGCTCTGGAGGGCCCCTAATAGAACGGACGGGTAGAATGCTATGGGGGTTAGGGAGGTTAAGAATTGGATCGGGAATACACAGCAGAGAGATACTCAAGTACAGTGGTCGTGCCGAGCAGCACCGCACACGCACAAAGGGCCAAGTTGTCGTACTGTAGTATGAGGAAATGCAGCAATGCAGGCACAGTCCCTGTCACCCATCGCTTTATCATCTGCGATCAAACACCCAACCACATGGCGCTGGAGGCCTAAGAATCCTGAAGCGCATTTGCGCATGACATTCGAGTTGATACATATAAACCCTCCTACGAGCAGAATCAGTAACGGGAAGGTGAAGAAAGCCTGAATGGCTAACCTATGTGGCCCTTGGGACTCCACCACATAGACTAACAAACACCGCTGAAAAAAAAAACCTCAGTCAGGCCCATAGTTATGGTCAAACCTCAAGGATTAAGTACCGGTATTGTGGGCAGAGCGCGCTCCGGCGTGACGGCCCCACCGCTAAGAGCCGCAAGCGTTTCTCAGCAAAAAAGCATTAGTAAGCCAGCCAGAAAAAGTAAAAAGTAAAAATAAAAAAATACCGTCCAAAACCAAGTCAGGAGCACAGTAAGGTACAATACACCGCCAACCGCCGCAACATGAGCGTATTAAGCCGCATGCTCAGGCGTAGTGTTCGAGTACTATCTTTGACCACATTGTGCGAGCACAGTATGAAGTACTGTACCGGTACCAGTACTACTTTACACAGTCCTGGGATCGCGCATCCGGGCACATCCACGGTCCACCCTAGCAATCCATTCACTCATTCATCCATTCATCGGACCATTCCTAAAACATTGATATACACCGGACAGCTAGGCCCGGCAAGAGGGGATAATGGAAATCTTTGTTCAAAACCACACTTCGTTTCGCCAGCTCAACCTTTGATAGATCTTGATGCAACCCACGCGACATAAGAGGCTGTTACCCTCAGAATTCGCTGACACCCCCCCCCCACTTTACACCAAAATGGCTGATTTTAAACACATTCAACTCATCCAAAAGCAATAGGGAATCTAGGAAATCAATTCCATTGTGTAGGAAATTACCTAGAATCTCTGCATAAAAATTATGTCAATTTTTCCTCTCCACCTCGAGGGCCAGGAGCTGCGCGGCCAGATTGGATGCAGTTGCAATATACTTTTCATCTGGGAAGCCCAGATAAAATTAGACATAGACCACCCGGACCCTCAGCGAGGCGGTACCCTCAACGAGGCTTGGCTAAGCTTGGCTAAGCTGGGCGGGGAGTAAAAAATTGAACGGCATTATCATAGTTGTAGTAAAAGTACCTCAGTCACAGTATTGATCAACTCCAAAGATGCCTTCACAAGATATCAAAATCTCAACCCGGCTTCAAGAGCAAATGGCCATTGAAATGGCCTCCACGGGTATTGCCCCAAGCGTTTCTGAAGCAGCAGAAATGGTGGGGACAGCACCATCAACACTGATGAATCGATGACAAGGCAGGAGGAGTAAGGAGGAGGAGGATTCCTGAAGGCAGAAGATGACTCCAGAGGAGGAGCGAGAGGTTGTTGAGCGCTGTTGTAACTGGTATGGGTACTCGGCTATTGGTTTTGTTTTATGTTTTGTTTTAAGTATCGTTTTGATACTTGGTTTGTTTTTAGTATCGTTTAATACTTGGTTTGTTTTAAGTATCGTTTGATACTTGGTTTTGTTTTATGTTTTGTTTTAAGTATCGCTTTGATACTTGGTTTGTTTTTAGTATCGTTTGATACTTGGTTTGTTTTAAGTATCGTTTGATACCTGGTTTTGTTTTATGTTTTGTTTTAAGTATCATTTTGATACTTAATTAGTTTTACCAAAGTGTATCACTTGAACCTTTGATTAGTTTCATTCATGCTAGACATAAACAGATTTGTGTATTTAAAGACCGCCTGATTCCACGATGGAAAAGACAGACTTTGACAGACAGTATTTCAATATACTTGGTTGAACAGTTATTTCTTTGTTCCTCAGTACACCTACGAAATCTCCTTTAGTTCTTAGCTCTTGCCTCCTCTTCAGTAGAGCAGGCCACCTGCCAACTATCGTACCATTTACCGATAACATGATTAGCACCTTGTGAATACATTACAGCTGTTACTTCTGCTGTCACCTTGGATTTCCACCAACAATTTGGCAATTTTGAGAAATTGCCACCACAATAGTACAGAAAAGAAACTCAAACGAGATTTTAGGACAATGCTGGGAGAAAGCTTTTAAGAAGCAAGATCCAGAAGTAAAATCTCAATTTAGTAAGCAATTAGACTTTATTAGAAATATTCAGGAAAATGATATACAACTTATTACTTAGTTCTATAATGAGGTATTGGCCTATACATTAAGTTTTTTTTTTTTTGTTTTGATATATATTAAATCTTGTTTAATATTATATAGGAATAATTTATTAATAAATTTCATATAGTTAGAAAATATTATTTCCAAATATGAGATACAGCCTCAGAATACATATAATATCAATGAATTTGGCTTTTTGTTGGGATTAGAACAGTCAGAACGGATTTTGGAAGTTGTGCGTAATCTCCATGGGAATGGAGAATTAAAGTTCCATGCTCAAAGTATGTCTCCTATTGAAGATAATTGTTTTGGCAAAATATGTATTATAATAGTTACTGATAGCAAAAAGATAGAATATATGAGTTTGTATCATGAATGTGGCTTGGCAGGAAAAAGGTTTTCATGTGACACATGGTTATGCGTCACAGGTATGTTATTGTTTCACACATATGACTCATTCGAGTCATATGATTGGTTATGTGTGGGATTTGTGATGCTTTCGCATATGGCTTAAATATGAGTCATGGGATGGGCGCCTGGCAAGTATGCCTTGCAAGTGTGCCTTGCGGGTAAGCCTTGCGCAGATGATTTATGTTTCGCACATGACCTTGTTATGAGGTCATGGGTTTTACTCATTTGACTCAGTCAAGTCATATGACTTGTTTATTGCGTTATGATTAGTTTATGAGTTTTTGCACCTGACCTCGCTATGAGGTCAGGGGTTTCAAGCATGTGACCACTTTGGTCACATGACTAGTTTATTATGATTTGGTTTCGCACATGTGACCACTTTGGGTCACATGACTACGGGTGGGAAGAATACTATATAAGCAGGCTGAGGCTGCCAAGGAGGATAGGTTCTTCACGCTTTGTTCTAAGTACTTTTCCTCGTCCTTGCCGTCGCTTCGCCCTGAGCGTTTCTTTCACCATCATGATGGGCCTTGATGCCTTGGATTTTGGGGGAGATATCTGAGTTCGCTCAGTAGTTCCTGGGGTCTTTGGTATTGAGGTTTGTTAGGTGTTGCGTGGCGGACTACTTGTTTGCTTCTCGTTTCGTCGCCTGATAGTTTCTTGCGATGCTGTCACTTCGAGCACTTCATCACGGTCGCATACAAGCCCCTTTCGGTAAAATGTCTACGGCTTCCTGTCTATCGTCTACTCGCAGGTTTTGCGTTCGATTGGGGGGATTGAACATTGTGTTTAGGGAGATCACCTGTGTCGTTCTTTGGACCAGCTCATGTCTTTTGTTGGGTTTTAACGGAGTCCTTAGTTCTCGCGATACAAAATACCCTTGGGTTAGACTGATGACCTTCCCAAGTATCAACGCATCATACCGGCCACATCAATCCACTAGGGGAGGGGGCCTTGCCAGCCCCCCCCCTCCTCGTTACTACATGTTTCTACGGTCAGAATCCTACGATGTTGTTTATCACCGTTTCCTTGGAGTTTTGTTTTTGTGGCATTTACGGTGGTTCAGTCAGGTGTCTCCTCCTCGCCTCGGTGGAGATGGCTTTGACCTTGAAAAATCTTACCCCCTGGTGTGGTTTTCTTGCTACCTGGGGTGGTGTGGGTCGATTGGCTGCCAGACACTCGTATTGTCTGTGCGTCTGGGTAGTTTGGTTGTAGTCTGTGGTTGGCGGCATCACCCATTGCAAGTGGGGCCTACCTTCTGTTTGTCTGCTTCTGTTCTTTCGCGCTCCTCCTTCTTGTCGCATCAGTTGGGGACACCTCTTGCCCGTCGTTCAGTCTGTGCCTGTTGCCGGACCTGTGGGGCTGGCTTCGGCTGGCTCTGCTTACTCTTTCCCTGCTCGGTTGAACTTCGGTTTGGCTGGGTTGGATGATGTAGCACGTGCTGATGCCTTCGGGTGTTGGTGCCGCCTCCTTTGTGGCTCCCAGCTGTGGCTGGTGGGCCCCCCTCGTCTATATGGAGTCGGGGGTTATGGCTCTGTTAGTGTGGCCAAGACCAGTGGCTGCCTGATGGGGTTAGGTATAGCCGTCCTGTGGCTGTTAGATGGTTGATCTGTCTGAGGGGCTGGAGGGGCTGGATGGACTCTGTGGCGCCTGGTGTGTGGGGCTTGGGGGGGGGCTGATTGGGGGGGGAGAGGCACCTGCAAGCACTGGTCGGGCATGCGCCAGGTTGGGCGATGTCTAATTAAGTGTTTCCGGCCTGATGGGGCTGTTGGGTGAAGCTGCTGAGTGCTCTTAAGCTCCTCGATAACCCAGATGGTTGATGGCCACCTGTGCGGATAGTGGGTTGCGACCACCTGATTGGACTTGTTTGGGTCATGCGTATTGGGCTTTTGTGGGCTTTGTTTGGTTTGTTTGGTTTGGCAATGGGCATAGCTGGAGGGGGCAAGGCACCACGGGTGGGAGATAGGCCCTACTGGCCATTTAGGTCTGTCACCACCTCTATGTATTTCTTTTGTTTGTGGGTTTGTTTTTGGGGGACAGGCAGCGGGTACAGGTCCTCCTCACCATTACGCTCTTCGGAGACACTTGGCAAAGTGGGTTCATAGGGTCGACGGCCTAGCATGCGGATGCGAGAGGTGGACATGTTGGTCACCTCCTCTCTGCCATCGTGTCGCCTGTAGTTTATGTTTATTTTAGTTTTGTTGGTTTTCTATTGTGGTGGAGGTGTTGTGGGACGGTATTCAGGCCGGGTGGTAGTGATTTTATGTTTGTTGGACGAGGAACCTCGTTGGGTTGGTCTTTTGCTCGGCTTCAGCTATGCTTAGTGCTGGTTGGCTTCATACTAGAGGAGCTACGGACTTGGACCGGGGCAGGCGCTGGGTTGTTTGATGGTCTTGTAATTAGTTTCCGTGCAGGCATGACTCGGGGATGGCAGGTACGGGACCATAGACTTAGTTAGCTTAGGATTAGTGGTATACCGGTTAGCGGTATCCCTGTGCCGGTGGGGGCTCATCGTATGCCAGTGTTGGCAGTATGAGTTTAAATAAAATTAGATTGACTTCTAAGTACTTTTCCTATTTATTACTTTAATGAATATAAAACACCTTTATGATCTTTATCTTTATTGCAACATTATTATTACGCCAAGGAAAGCTCTTTATGAAGAAGAGTTAGAGAAAGCTTACGATAGGTATTCCCGATAGGAGACATAGGTCTTGTACTATTAGTAATGTAATGTGTTCACAAGGAGCTAATCACGTTATCGGTAATGGATACGATAGTTGGCAGGTGGCCTGCTCTTCCAGAGAGGAGGCGAGAGCTGAGAACTAAAGAAGACTTCGAGGGTGTACTGAGGAACAAAGAAGTAACCGTTCAACCAAGTATATTGAAATACTGTCTGTCGAAGTCAGCCTTTTCTATTGTAGAAACAGGTGGTCTTTAAATACACAGATCTGTTCATATCTAGCATGAACAAAACTAATCAAAGGTATCAATAGATACACTTTGGTAAAACTTCTTAAGTATCAAAGCGATACTTAAAACAAAACATAAAACAAAACCAATAACCGAGTACCCGTACCGGTTACATTCCCCAAAACAAAACAATTGTTTAAACAAACAAAACCTAATAATCATCAAAAGTAGAGTCTGAGAAACTAAAGGCTTCAGTTTGCGCCAGAAACTCTTCATCATAAGTGTCACACCAGGGACAAGAGGAAACTTTAAGGAAACACTTAGACTTGAAGAAATGCAAGTCACAGTAGTCACGAATACCAGATTCGCGCTGTACATCAACCCAAGCATGATCACAATCAGGACAGTAATCTATCCAGATGATTTCGAAGTAATTTTCAAGTTGGATAACATCGTGGTTCAACAACAGTCCAACAATCTGTTGTCACAGCCTTATATTGAGTTCTACATAGTTTGACATCATTATGGTATTCGGATGGTGATTGGGTATCAGATAAGGTTGTCGAAAGCCTGCTCCATAGCTTGATTTTCCTCATTGCTACTTTCAAATTCTGACTCAAAGTATGGTGCCCAAAACCCATCCCTAGCTTCGAGTTCTGCATGCCATCACTCTGTTTCTGGCATTGTCGGTGTCCAGCACATGGTGATGTAATTGATCGTTGGTGGGAGGGATTCATTTGGCATGTTGTCTTTCCACCAATCATTCACTATGTTCATAGTGTGCTCTAGTCCTTCTAGCAGTTCCCTGCTATTTTTGCTCATTGGATATCCTTTCCATTTGAAGAGGAACTGATTATTTCCATGCCAAAGGCGGTGGTCTCTGATTTCTTGAACTTTCCATTCATCTTTCTTATCGATGATGATAGGTGCAGGTCGAGAGTGGGTTCTTCCAGGGAACTTAGAGTCGTCATTTTGGTGCAATCGCTTGACAGTAGAGGCGTGGAAGACTGCAGTATTGCAGCGATACATGCGTCCATCCATCTGGACAGTATAGTTTTCTGTATGCTCATCAAAAGATAAGACTTTGAAAAGTCCTCGCCATCGGGATTGTAATTTCTTGCTGTGTCCAACATTGGTAATGAACATGTTTCCATGTACTATGAGCATATCACCTGGTGGAATAGGGACATGTTTGCGTCGTCGCTTCTGAGCAGTAGTGGTGCTTTGGAATCGGGCAGCTTTAACAGCTTGGAAGGCATCATTCCGAATTGCTTGATGGCGGTTTCAGTGGTCATCGGAGGCAGGGACTGAGGAGTTCTTGAATAGGGTTGTCGGTAGGAGAGGATATTGATGGCCGAAGATTGCCTTGTATGGAGATATTCACCAGGTATCTGAAAATCTGGCATTGATATATGCGGCCAGTTCAACAAGGGCTGGTTCCCAGTTGGTTTGTCGTTCATTGATCATGTTTCTAATTCCAGTCTTGACTTTGCGGATTTTGTGTTCTGCTTGGCCATTAGTCTCATGATGACCAGGAGCAGCCATAATGTGGTTGATTCCAAGGGAGGTCAAGGTTTGCTTCCAGAATCTGGCGGTAAAATGGAGATCAGCATCACTGACAATAGATAAGGAGTACCCATGGGGGGTAAATAGGTATCGTTGGAGGCTATTCCAGGTGTCTTTGGAGGAATCAGTAACCTTCATTGGTATGAGCCATGCGTATCCAGAAAATCGATCTACAGCTACCAAGATGGTGTCATATCCTGCGGATTTGTTGAATGGTCCAGCGAAATCGATGGCATAGGATTTGAATATTTCACATGGTAGTTGGAGGGTCCGCGCTTTCCCTTCAGGTAGTTGAGTTCGCTACTTATTTGCCTGACAGAGTTCGCATTGTTTGACGAAATTGTGGAAGTCCTTTCATATTTCAGGCCAGTAAACATATTCTGAGGCATATTGAAGGTTGCAGTCCGCACTATGGTGTCCTTTGTTGTGGATTTCAGTGATGACATATTCCCTAATAGTCATTCCATTGAACATATGGCCTTTCGGGATGTATGGACAATGTTCACCATACTGGGTACTGGTATAGACCATTTTGTTGGATATGTTGTAGGGGGCGAGGTCTCCATGTTTGGAGCTATCTATAGCTTTAAAGTAGATTGGGTCATGGCGATATCCTGCTATCATTTGGCTTCGGAAAGAGGAGGTTAATTCTTTTGTAGTTGATCTAACATCTCGTTTATCCTAAATGGGAAATCCTCTTGTCGGTTCAATAGGGGCTTCCTCTTCCTCAAAGGTTTCATAGAGTTGTCGGCGATGGTTGGGAACAGTAGGGGGTATGACCGAAATACTAGTTTCATTATTGTATACTCATAAGGGTCCACCATATAGTAGTCGTGAATTGATTATAAGAGGAGAGGATGGTCGGGCTGACTGTGGGGGGTGTAAATAGGATATTGCATCCACGTAGGCTGCTGCTTGTTCGAGTTCTTCAAGACCTTGGTATCGTATTGGAATAGGATTAAGGGTATGAGGAGGTTGGGTCGATTCATCTTCATCGATCATCTCTTCTGCTCCTTCTGCGGTGTCGAAGCTGGTGTTTTTGGAATCATCAGCAGACATATAGTACGGTCACTGGTATCTGTTGCCAAACTTAATCTCAGTCTGGTGAAAAGGGCAGGTGTCATGATAACAGTAGGACAAGTGGAGTCTGCTTTGTTCAAGCTCGTGAGGAGGTATGCTGCGGAGAGTGCAATTGTCTTTCCGTTGATCATCAATGTCCTTTCCTCGTTCCGTTCTAGCAGCACTGTTCATGGTGTAAGAGAATAGATTGTAGAGAGCGGCAGAGCTGGTGGTAGCCATCGATGGTTCTTGTTCATAGGAGGTGTCGTCAGGACTGTCTTTGCTTTATCTTGTGTGGTCATGAATAAGAGGAAGTTTTGTGAGTTCTTGGTTCTCATATAGGCGAGAGAGAGCATCAGCTAAATAGTTCGTTCTTCCAGGAGTATAGATGATTTTTGCATCATATTTGCTGATCTCGCCTATCCATCTTGTTCTTCTCCTTCCAGGTACTTTTTCTGTTTTAAGATTAGTGAGAGGTTGGTGGTCGGTAACAATGGTGAAGGTATTGCCCATTAGGATATGGTTGAAAGTGGCGAGAGCATCAATCACAGTAAGGGCTTCCTTGTCTGTTGTTCCATAGTTCATTTGTGAATTAGTGAACTTCTTGATGTGTAATGCCGCCGGTCTTGCCATTTCATGGGAGGCTCCTTGTCCAACCCATGCTCCAACTCCTACATTCGGTGCGTCAGTAATCAGCCATATTGGGTCTGTTTTACTGTAGTGGATAGGGCGTATGATATTGGCGTTTTTGATCAATTCCTTGATGTTGGTAAAGGCTTGGTCATGAGTGTGGGTCCAGACAAATTCTGCATTGCCGGTGAGGTCTGTGAGCGGCGCTGTCACAGTGGCATGGTGTGGTAGGAACTAGGAGATATAGTTAACTAATCCTAGGAATCGCATGAGCTCCTTCTGATTCCGGAGTGTTGTCCATTCTGTTAAACAGGATATTTTTCCAGGGGCTGCATGTATCCCTTCGTCATCTATCACATGTCCTAGGATATCGAGCTTATCGGCAAATAAAATTGATTTGTTTCTGCTAGTGTAGAATTTAGCTTCCCTTAGCTTGGTACAAACCAAACCTATATGGTAGGTATGTTCTGTTTTGGTGTTCAAGAAGATGAGAATATCATCAAAGTAGACCCAAATAAAATGGTGGAGGTATTCGCTTAGGAGGTTTTCCATAATTCGCATAAAGGTGACGGGCGCATGCATATCACCTTGCAACATAACTCAGCTAATGAAACTTCCGAAGGGTGTTTTGAAACTGTTGTAGGGTTCGGATTCTAGATCTAACCTTGTTTGGAAGTAGGCATCGTTTAGGTCAATCTTGCTTTGGAATCTAGCCTGTCCAACTGCATTCAGGATTTGGGTTTGGGTTGGAATAGCAGAGCTCTCCATAACCGTGTTTTCATTCCGTAGTTTGAGGTCAACTAAAGGGCGGATTCTTTTTCCATCTGCTTTGGGTTGAACAAACATAGGAGCAGCACCTGGGGCTTCTACTCGGTAGATGACTCCTCTTCTTTGTTGTTGGTTGATCCAATCACAAAGTGGACTTTTGTATGCGTCAGGGATAGAGTAGGTGGATTGGTGCTTAAGATTAGAGGGGTCTCGGAGGCGAATGTGGTGGTTTACTTCTCTCATAGGCGGTAGTTCTTCGGGAATCTGATCAGGAGAAACATCAGAGTATTCATCCAATAGGCGTTGGGCAATTGCTTCACAGACTGCGGCTCGGTACTCTCCGCTTGTTGGTTTGTATGAGACTCTGACCTTCTGATCTGGAAAATCGATGGTTGATTCCCCACACCTGATTATAGCTTTGTGGCGGTTCAGGAATGGCATTCCTATGAGGGCATCGTATTTGGCTAAGTTGCCAACCAGCATTTCCTGGGATGTTAGGATGGCAGAACCAAGTCGAATAGTTGCACTACAGGTTTTATGGCTGGTGAATCGTGATCTCTTTACTGCCATATTGACTGGTATCGGTTGGTTGAGGTCTCAAGTTGGGAGTCCATGGACAGAAACAAAGGCATTGCTGATCATGTCTCTTCCGATCGTGCCAGTGTCGAATAGGACTCGAGCCTTCTTGCCATTGATGAGAATAGTACCTTCCAGGGCAGTGTGTGCCTTAAATGTAGCTGGAGGCTGAACACTGTTGCACTCCATATCGATATATTCGATATGAATCTCCTCATATTCGCTGGAATGGGCATCATCACTATCATTTTCAATATTGTTGGCTGACGCTTCTTGTTTGATCACCTTTCCTTTCCCTTTCTTCGTAGGGCAGTTCTTTGCCATGTGTTCTGTTTTTCCACATTCAAAACATTCTCCTTTCTGTTGTCTCGATTCTTTGGAGGATTTGGTTTTCTTCTTAAAAACTCGAGGGATATCGTCTTCAGAGTTACTGGAGGATTTGTGTCGTGGTTAGCTGTTCTTACCAGAGAACGTCTGTGTCTTGTATGCCTTGGTCTCATGGAGGATGGCATCCTTACATTCTGCTCTTGCAATTATTGTTAAAATATCATCGTCGTCTTTCTCAAGTGGTTCTACTTCTCGCCGGAGGGTAGGGTGCATAGTGTTATAGAATCGTCGCTTAAGGATGTATTTGGAAATGCTTCTCTTTTTCATTCAGTCCTGATACATTCATAGGTCCATAGCTACATCTGTTATCCTCTTGACATGCAGTCTATTAACTTGATGGAGCTGGTTGAATTTGTTGTATAGGATGTCGTTGGTAATAGAGGATTGGAATTGTCCTTTCAGGTAATCGAGGACTGTAGATCCTCTTTGTCTCACATTTCTGCCGTAGTCCTTATAGCATAGGTGGTATGCATCGGTTGCCTTTCCTTCGCAGAATGATCCAATGTATAGTCCGGTTGTAGGATCTTCCACATCTTTTCCTTGCAGGAGGAGATAGTATGTGAGTTCCGTCACCCATCGGTCAAAGGCTTCAGGTTTGAGGTCTTTTCCTTCTCCTGTAAACTTCACTGGGAGGTGGAGTTTAAACTTAGGAGGTTCAAATGCTGCTGGTACCTCCTCTTCTTCAGGCCTAGCCTGAGACTTTCCTCCTCCACAGGGCCCTCCTCTTGTGCTAGCCATATCTGATTTGCTACTGGATTCGGGGTCGATTGGAGGTTCAAAGGAAGGCTTTTTTGCTGGAGTAGAAGGGAATTCTCCAGGAGGTTGTATGTCTTCCATGTTTGCTGGTTCGCCAGGCTCCTTAGCAGAGCATTGGGATTGTTTCTTTCTTGTAAGGTCTTGCTGTGGGATTTACTTCCCACTCCTGGTTGTCAAAGACTCTATCTTGGATTTGAGACGAAGCCGAATGTGCCGTGATTCCGCCGCTTCTCTCCGCTAGCGTTCTGAGGTGGATATCGATAGGTTGATCAGGCCTAAATCCGGAGACAGGTTCTTAACCACTTGCTGAGGTTAAAAAAATGTAACGTGTTCGCAAGGAGCTAATCACGTTATCGGTAATGGATATGATAGTTGGGAGGTGGCCTGCTCTTCCAGAGAGGAGGCGAGAGCTGAGAACTAAAGGAGGCTTCGAGGGTGTACTGAGGAACAAAGAAGTAACCTTTCAACCAAGTATATTGAAATACTGTCTGTCGAAGTCTGCCTTTTCTATTGTAGAAACAGGCGGTCTTTAAATACACAGATCTGTTCATGTCTAGCATGAACAAAACTAATCAAAGGTATCAATAGATACACTTTGGTAAAACTTCTTAAGTATCAAAGCAATACTTAAAACAAAACGTAAAACAAAACCAAGTATCAAAGCGATACTTAAAACAAAACATAAAACAAAATCAAGTATCAAACGATACTTAAAACAAACCAAGTATCCAAGTGATACTTAAAACAAAATATAAAACAAAACTAATAACCGAGTACCCGTACCGGTTACAGGTAACTGTTAGGCGGAGACAACCCGATAGACTTCAGAGTTGTCTAGGCCGATCGAGATTCGTTTTTATAGACGGAGATTGTCTAGGAAGGCTCAGACTTCACTCGTTTCGTTTATGACTATTAAGAGCGAAGTAAAGTAGGGTAAAGTAAAGTAAAGTAAAATTGTAAGAATAATATTATATTGTTAAGGTCTCTTCTCCGTTGCTTGATGATGTCTAAAGCTTGGGAGGCACTTCAATATTTATATTCCGTGTCTGAGTGTTCGCGGGCTACATCTAACTAACATACAACCATGTACCTTTTTCCAATATAACTTGCAACGTCGGGTTTTCTTCCAAGGTGCGAACACCTGGAGACCCTGAAAATCATCACACCCTCTTTGATAATTATAATATGACTATTTGGAAATCATGCTGTTTCCAATAGTAATTATCCGACGGTGAGAGTCTTTTTAGACAATTGGCCCAATTCTCAAGTCGGACTGTGTTGGCTCCAATCGTCTCCCTGCAGGAAGCCTTTCCATAGGGTTGGTAGATAATCCCTCGCTCGGTAACCCTTGGTTACCGTGGGTAATAGGATTCTGGTTACTGTCACCGGTTTGGGAGTCACCCCCTCGGTTGCAGTATGTACCTGAACCTAGTTGTAACACTCCTCGAACTCCATTGGGTTCAATGGTAGTATTCTCAGGAGTTCCAGACTCTTCTGGTTATCGTAGGGTGGATGTGAATGTATTGGTCTTTCATTAAGATCCTTTACTATTCATCATCATCTCTTTGCGCGAAAACGTCCCGTTACTTACGGCCTATGCCAAAGATATCTCATTCTTGAAGCCTAGTAACTTTCTGGGTAGTTGACGGATTCACTCCGTTATACTTCCCAGACCTAGCCGAAGGTCCCTTCTTATATATCCTGCGAACAAGATCCGGTCGGACAGACGGCGGCAACGTATACGGTGTTATTTTAACACCTTCGATTCTGTGGTATAATACTCACAGGACGCAACTTAGATTGATATGTATGATGACGCGTGGGCCCCATAAGGGGGCCGGAGGGGGGTGTTGGAGACCTGAGATTTCGATTTCGGGAGAGGTTACCCTACCTAGGGTGGTTCCTAGGTATCGGATCTCGGTATTCCTAACAGTAACATAGGCAGAGGCCTAGCGCTATTATAAGACTAAGGAAAGAAACAGAAGAAGAAGAGAAGTATCGTTCCCTGTCACCAAGAACTAACCATCCAAGCAGGAATTGTTACAGTTTATTACTGTAATTGAAGGGATTTGTACTAATGGAACTAGTTCGAAGCCTATAATTATCCTCAAAGCAGAAGAGTTTATTGATAAATAGTTTTACAAGCTCTGAGGAATTTCAGAGGATATACTCTTTGGGTATTCACATAATAGATGGACTAATGAGAAAATGACATAAACCTACCTTGTGAGAAACTTTGGACCAGAGAGCATTAGTGCATCCAAAGCCAAACAAGATTATCGCTTGCTCCTTTTTGATAGCCACAGCAGCCATGTCAATACTACCTTTTTAGAGTTTTGTGTATCACATAGATTAATTCCCTACTACTTACCTCCGCATACAACCCATCGATTACAGCTACTCAATATTTCCGTATTTGGACCTTATAAACATCAATATCTGAAGGAGCTTACAAGAAGGTTTGAGAGACATGAGTATGGGATTTCGAAAGAGAATTTCTATGAAATTCTGATGATAGCATGCTGGGCATCATTTATAACTGAAAACATTCAAAATGGCTTTCGAAATACTAAACTTAATCCACTCAATTGCAGCATTATTCTCACTAAGGTACAAGCCCTACAAACCAATTCTACCAATTCAAACCCTTCTTCTCAAAACCTTTCCACATTATTTCCTCAATCCTTGAGTACAATGAGTTCCATCGAGATCAATAGCCTTCCAGTCCCTATTGACAGGGCCAATATTGAGAGAAAAGAGATAGTAGCCTTTACAACTTTATTACAAAATGATTCTGTCTCATGGGGACTAAAATAAATTGTTAGTAATATGGCCATATGTACTAATCGAGTACTTACCGATATTGAGGACAAGGATCGTCAGATTAAACATCTGAAAAGACAGTTAGCCAATACCTAAAACAAAAAACAAGCAAAACAAACTTGAATACCAACCTGTAGAAAAGCATGGATTGACCAAGAAGAAATTGTAAATTTCTTTGAATTGAAATCGAAAGAGGAATGCAATATGATGAAGTAGAAATATTCTAATGCGTCAAACCTGATTGAAGTTCGCAGGAAAAAGTTAGCTAAATGTACAAGGAAACAAAAAGATGCAGAAAGATTAGAAAGAGAGGGAAGATTACTAAAGCACTGAAAGGCTAGGGCAGTATTGCTACAAGAAGAAAGCCGTCTTGTTGGGCAGATTTCTGAAGCAGAACGAAGAGTAAGGAAGTTTGAAAAACATATTGCGGACTTGGCAAGAAATTCGGATTTGAGAAGTAGTGGGAAGTTGTCGGTTGATGTAACCAGTACGGGTACTCAGTTATTGGTTTTGTTTTAAGTATCGCTTTGATACTTGGTTTTGGTTTTATATTTTGTTTTAAGTATCACTTTGATACTTGGTTTGTTTTAAGTATCATTTGATACCTAGTTATGCTTTAAGTTTTGTTTTAAGTATCACTTTGATACTTTGTTTGTTTTAAGTATCATTTAATACTTAGTTTTGTTTTATATTTTATTTTAAGTATTGCTTTGATACTTGATTTGTTTTAAGTATTGTTTGATACTTAGTTATGTTTTATGTTTTGTTTTAAGTATTGCTTTGATACTTGATTTGTTTTAAGTATCGTTTGATACTTAGTTATGTTTTATGTTTTATTTTAAGTATCATTTTGATACTTGATTTATTTTACCGAAGTGTATCGCTTGATACCTTTGATTAGATTTATTTATGCTAGATATGAACAGATTTATGTATTTAAAGACCACCTGTTTCTACAATGGAAAAGGCAGACTTTGACAGCCAGTATTTCAATATACTTGGTTGAACAGTTACCTCTCTGTTTCTTAGTACACCTTCGAAATCTCCTTTCGTTCTCAGCTCTCGCCTCCTCTCTGGTAGAGCAGGCCACCTGCCAACTATCGTACCTCATAATCGATAACGTGATTAGCACCTTGCGAACACGTTACAGTTAAAGTACCAGCTGAAAAAGATTTTGATTGGGAAGAGTCTTTGGAAAGTTTCTCTGATGGCAAAGAGACTTGTGGAGAAGAGACTTGTACATCTCAAGTTCCCTCCAGCAGGTCACTTGACTTGTCGCTTTCTTCATAACACAACCCTCTGGAGTGGATCAAGTCTCCAGATGTGGTTGTGTTATTAGATGTTGTATTGTTAGGTGTTGTTGTATTGTTGCTTGTAAAAAAAAAATGAGAAAAGGTTTATCTGCGTCCATTGATGCCAAGCCCTGCCAAGCCTCGTCGAGGGTACCGCCTCGCTGAGGGTCCGGGTGGTCTACCTTTTGTCCACAGTTGTTATTTCTTTGTATTGCACCATGGCAATCAACCAACAGAGCTTGTCACTCACAAATGATGGTGCGTACTGTATGGTAGATGGCTCTAAAGACTCTGGCAAATTTTAAATTTTCTTACAGGGTGACAAAGCTGAGATTTTGCAAAGTGAATGCCCATTTTGGTGTAAAGTGGGGGATGTCAGCGAATTTTGAAGACAGCTTCCTCTCGTACATAACTTCCCTTGCGCGAACAATTGCCAAATCCATACAAATGATATTCCCGGATATCCGAAGGCAAGTGTATGATTGAAGCTAGATAGCTTCGAGTGGTTGCTAGCCTAATGACACTCGCGAGTATCATAATAATATTATCATGTTACCGGTTGGAATGAAGGGAGGGAGGGTAACAGCCATCAGTTTGGTTCCGGGGTTCTTAGTCCGGCCAAGACTAAGCTAACAATCGATTTTCCCACCCTTCATGCCTGTTGTGAAAACTTTCTCTCATCAGACGCCTGCTGTCGACAACCTTATCGTAACGACAACATCCACGACATAGCTCTTGCCAAGGACATTTTCAACATGGTTTAGGTCGTCTTCTCGCTTTTCCTGCTTGCTTTCTCGATTCTAAATGCCTCAGCGTTTCTTGCCCAAATCATGTTCATACTCTGATTCAATCCAATTCAACCAATTCCCTGCTACCACCCTTTTCTCTTTCCATAATGCCCCACCAAAAACATGCACTACTTAAGTTTCCCTACCCCTTCTACGCAGTAGAACGCTCAATGGAAGGAACAACTAGTCTATGTGCAAACATCAACCCCATCCCGTCTTTTAACTAAGAGCATTGCTCTCTCCCGTTCCCACTACTGCAGACGTTCTGTCCGTGTAGATTCCTGGGTTGGGGATCAGCTTTGTTGGGAATCGGGACTTGACCATTTTTCCCCCCCGTTTTGATGTTCATTGCGGTCCTCCCCCCCCTTCCTCCATCCCCTCCGTCCTGCTTTTGCCGAAGCGAGGGGAGGTAAGGGGAGGCGATCGGTAGGGACGACGGATGGGAGGTGGTGAGACATGCTGAACCATCTATCACAGTTAGTTTACTTGTATTTCAAAGTTAATTGAAGTGATCGGTCTCATGATCTGCTATGAGTGAATGAACGAGTGAAGGTCAGGGTGCTCTGCTCTGGTATAAGTCTTTGGGGGTGGAAGTGCAGTACTATAAACAACACTCCACCATGCAGACTCATAGCCCCGCCGCATCGTATCATACCAATCTATCAATATAAAGCTTCACCCAGTCTAATAAACCACCTGCAAGTACGGTACTGTACCCGGTGTAAAGAACCCGAACATTTGAGTCTAAAATTAGTGCGGACGCTCAGTTGTGCGCAGGCAATTTAATATACAAATTTTTGCTCCCTATATTGGTGTTATTTATTTATTTATCCCGAGTTCTCCATGCCGGGTGCTTATACCTCGAACCCACAATTCTTGGGTATGATAACATGACAAAAATATACCGTATCCCGACACTCCCCTGCCGATCACAAGGCCGACCCCCGACCCCTTGAAAGTTGAAACCCGCAGCCTAAAACACGAACAAAGCAATCACATTTGGCATCCATGGATAGCTGCCGTATCGTACAGTACTTGCAGAATACCGTGACTGATTGCCTTCACCAGGACGCCTCATCCGCATTCCGTAATTTTTTTATCCATGGGAAGTGGCAGCGATGTCGATGTTGACTTGATATGCGAGTACTGTGCTGTACGGTACTTGGCGGCCGTCAGTCTGCCTGGGCGGGGGCGAGTGAGTGAGGTATCATACAGTAGGTAGGCAGACAGCGCAGTACAGTACTCCTAACCAGTGTCTTTAATACTCATTTAACAGGGACATAACATCTTTAGCTGTAACTTTATGTGCTCGAGTAAGCTTATTTTTTCATCCTTCTTCCTAGCCTTGCCTCACTTATACTATATATCGAACGAACCCACGATCGGACGTTAGAGTGCCGTCCCCTGCCATGCCAAGGTTTAATAGTACTCGTACACCTTGTTAATAATATTATTTCTACCAGCCAGTGCATCGCGCCGATGACATGACTGCCGGAGCCCCCACCTGCCTTTTGCTATCAATCAACGGTTCTGGAATAGGCGTTACTTACTTGTGCAACAACAATGATTGTAAATTATGGCACGCATCCGGAGATTCCATCTCTGTCCTCAGCAGCTACCCGCATTGCGCCGTGGGGTGGGATGGAGGGGTAGGCCGAGCAGGCACCTATATGCCGTACCGGTATTGTATTATATAGGTTTTTTGCGGTTATCGTTTTCTTTTTTTCTTATTTTTTTTTCCCATTCGTAGCATTTCTTATCCTATTTTCTATTTTTAATTGTTTTTGTGAAGTGTAGACTATGTTGGGGGAATACTGCGCTTTTTTAGCCGTAGTTGAGTTGAGTCCGCCCATCCTTTCTCGTAGCCAGCCTTACTCGTACATTATTATTATACCAACCCTCAATCCGGTTAGGCGTACCCGTGGTTCAAGTATGATAACAAGTACGGTAGGCATGTGATCAAGAATCTAGATGGCAGCTAGGGCAGGCTGATTACCCGCCTACTTCTCTCTGATTCCTACTGCTTACTTTACATCCAATAACAGCAGTGATGCGACTAGTTATGATACCGGTAGTACGAGTACATCTGCCATGATACTGGTACATGATGGACATTCATGATTGGAGTCCGCACACCGCAGGGCAGACTGTCGTATTCGATGTATAATACCGGCACCATTGCGACACCGCCTATAACGAGGCACTTCTTTGCCTAGCAGGTCTATTACAGGTGTATCAACACCATCGTTTCCCCACCCCCTCCCCCTTACTTGTACTCCTTCCTTCCTATTGTAGCATGGGCGGGAGATGTTGGCTCACGTACTCCGCAAGGAAACTCCAGCGGTTTGCGCAGTCATCATTGAAAAAGTTGGGGAAGGAGGTAAAATCCGGGTATCGTCGAGTTATCCCATCGGGGGAGATTGGTGGCTTTTGGTGTTGTATAGGATGGCGTTATGGAGTATTCCGTCGTGATATTCCGTGCGAAAGGGGGTGGATTCACTTGCTTGCTCACCTGAGGTGTAACCTGACTCTGTTGAACCACTCGAGTTAAGGTCCACCACCACCCCTTTCTAAAGAATGGCCCAGTTTTATCCATCGCAGACATCGCACCGTAGCTATGCAGATAGATAGATAAGTCTCACCAAATTTTCTTACTTTACCCCGCAAATTTAGTAATTCTCCCAGGTTACAGGGAGTGGGCCTCAGTATGCAATACGGTACCTACGAGTAGTACAGCTATCCTACGCAGTCGTCCTAGTTTGTAGCTTCTGTCCAGTGCCGCATGATAAGAGCAAGTTAACTCCCAGCACAGCGCCAAGAATCCTGGAACAGTGTAAGGAGGGGTGGCTGGCTGGCAAATGACAATACGAGTATCGTCACAAATCTCATGTTTACTTATTCCCTTGCTCACACTAAAAACTGCTAGTCCGGCGGGTTTACCGGTACGGGTAGTGAAGTCAGTCTAGTTGAAGGGGTACCCTGTCCCGCAGATCATAATATGTTACTCGAGAATTATCAGATGAGGTCATGCCTCCGATGCAACAACCATAAACGGCTGCTGCCCTACCACAAGGAAAAGGGAAGGCCAAAACACTCCAGCAGGGTGATTTAGATGATTTAGAGGTTGGCCTGGTCTGCTCCTTGAGATCTATTAGCATAGTTCCGAGGCAGGTTACGAAGAGGAAAAGTGCCGCAGCCGTGAAGGGGGGGGCAACACAGAGGAGTAATCGCGTTGTACAGTAACTTACCGGTACAGGTAAGGTTTTTAATTTTTAGATTATTTATTTACTTATTTTTTCTTCCACATTGTGCGTTTTTTCTGGGTGAGGGGATGGTAATCTGCCTTGTAGAGTACTGCCTTGTAGAGCACTCGTAAACCCCCCAACACTGTCTTTCTGTCTGCCTATCTGTCTGCTGTGGGACTGGGGTGGTCTTCTTAAACACGTTGTGAATACGAAGAGGATTCACAGAGTGGGTAAGCCTTCTCAATTCTCGCAGAGGACGAGGGCTGCCAAGGGCGGGAACCAGACTGGGAATGTCTTGGTCTAGTCTACCCTTACTCCCTTACTTGTACTGTACTTGGTACTATCGATACAAGCAATTGCTAGCGACGCCTTATCCTTTTAAGCGTGCTCGGCACCACTATCGGCACGACGTGCGCTATACGGATCGGTTGTTTGAAACATTTCTCTAGCGAAAGATTCGCCTCATGTTTCTCCACAAAACAAGAACCAGGGCCCTGTGAAACATTTTTTGATCTCGCTTTTCGACGGGTCTTTCCTTTGGGGGGGGGGGGGCAGGCAATACTTAGCTTTCCCAGGTGGATGGAGGGTCCTTTCAAGGATGAATCTAGCCAAAGGCATGAAGGATGATATTCACAATTTTGAACGGATCGTGCTCTGAATTGGAAGAAAATCAAATCAGAAAAAAAGGCAGACTGGTGGGCGCTGTTCTCATCATTGAGACCCACTTCGGGAGGCGTTTTGTGCCTGTGCAGTATAGTGCATCGATCGACTGCAGGCTTTCCTTCATTAGTAGTCTACCACAATACCTGTACCACCTTGTTTATCACCGCTGCATCGCTGCACCATAACCCTCTCCCTACCCCCCTTCACCCTTCCACCGGCTTCTCTGGTGTATCGCGGGGGCATTCAAACGGTTACCTTATGTTCCCTAGGAATTCCCTGGTTGCGAGTGAAGCACAGCTAGTGATGTGAACCCTACCTGATCAAACTTGCTGTCACCTGCGATGGAATAATTTTACGCATCCAGCTTCTGGTTCAAGGGTGCGGGGGTGGATTCGGGGGGGGGGGTATGGTAGTAAAGAGGAGGGGGACAGAGAGTCAAGGATACCCATATCATGCCCACCAATTAAGCTACAATGGTAAATAGGATACTGGAGTAGGAAACCAAGCTAAGTATTTGTGCTACTGGGAAGGTTGACTGGAGTAGGGGAATAGAGATGGAGGGCATTGGGAAAACTAATGAGGGGGAATGAAAGGCTACCGAGCCGAGTGACTAAATTGGAACCTGGATAACAGGGGAGGGAGGACAAAAAGCAAGGTTTACCAGTACAGTACTTGTAATATTTCCTACTGCTTATTTCGTCCATGACATGTTGATCTGGGGGGGGGGCATGATGTCTTGCCTTCTTGTGCACCACACACAGTCCCCAACTCCAATTCTGTGGCGGCTATAAGGTAGCTGATATCCCCCTTCCCCCCCTAATTACCTCTCTCTCCAGTCAAAGAGGATAGGAATCATGTCAAATCCAATTTCTAGCACATTGGGCTCTCCGGATGCGGAGAAACCTCTCTCTGTTGGCCCACATGAGCACCAGCCAGCATCAAAGAACCAACCCGAGGATCTACAAAAGCTCAATTCCAAGCTTGCGCACCCCCTCTCAGGGATCCCACATGAGGAGCTAATGGAAATGGGCGCTTCCTATGCTCGCGAGAACGGTATGGAAGACTTACAAGACGAGTTCAGGAAAGGAGCCCTTCTCGCTCAGAAACCTGAAGCCTTCGATACATTACCATTATTGACGGACGATGACAAATACTACCTACGAAGAGAAGTTACCCACAAGTGGAGTCACCCCAAGGACCTATATCATATGGTTGTAATGTGTTCTATGGCTGCGGCAGTTCAGGGAATGGGTACGTAACCCTTACAAACCTATGGTGTGGACAAGAGTAACCCCTATAATAATATCACTACAGACGAAACCGTCATCAACGGGGCTAACCTTTTCTTTCTCAAACAATTTGGAATTGAGAACCGAGAATGGATTGCTGGTCTCGTTAATTCGGCACCATATTTATCTTGTTTTACCGTCGGTTGTTGGTTAACCCATCCTCTCAACAAGCAATTCGGTCGTCGGAACACTATCTTCATCACTTGCTTTATCTCCTTCGTGACATGCTTATGGCAAGGGTTCGCGAACACATGGCCTCATTTGTTTGTTGCAAGATTTATGTTAGGTTTTGGTATTGGCCCTAAGAGTTCGACTGTCCCGGTTTATGCGGCGGAATGCTCGCCGCCAGCAATTCGAGGTGCTTTGGTTATGATGTGGCAGATGTGTGGCCCCGCGTTTCCCCCATTGCTTTTATTCGCGTTGCTAATGTCCGTTGTCGTTGTAGGTGGACTGCATTTGGTATCATGTTGGGTTATATCGCCGATGTTGCATTTTACAATGTCAAGGACCCACCCCATGTGAGCACCTCCGATGCGTCGGGACAAAGAGAGAAATTCATACTAAGAAAAGCGCTGGCAGATAACCGGTCTCAACTGGCGTCTCATGCTTGCCTCCGCTATGGTCATACCCTTGATTGTTTGCTTTCAGGTCTATTTCTGCGTAGGGTGCCATTTTATATCTTGGCTTTATTTTACGGCTAAACTAATTTCCGGCCCATAGCCTGAGTCCCCCCGTTACGAAATGTTAAAGGGCCGCCATAAGCGCGCTTTCGACTCGCTCGCTCGTCTACGATGGACAAAGGTCCAAGCCGCTAGAGATTTGTTCTACATGCACACTCTTCTGAGGGTCGAAGCCGAGTTGAACAAGAAGAGTGGTTACAAGCTCGTCGAGTTCTTCACTATTGGGCGTAACAGGAGAGCTATGATTGGTTCCGAAATCGTTATGTTTATGCAGCAGGTATGTGAATTCGCCGACGACATTTCCCATCTACCCGAACTGACTTTGGACATAGTTTTGTGGAGTCAACGTTATCGCATACTACTCTTCGGTCATCTTTAAGGAATCTGGGTTTACTGTCATCGATTCCCTATTGGCCAGTCTGGGCTTCGGAATCATTAACTTCCTGTTCGGTGGGTATTGTTTTGCTAATCCTGCGAAACGAGTGCTAACAAGTGACAACAGCTATTCCTGCGGTGTATACCATTGATACCTTCGGTCGCCGATTCCTACTTCTTGTTACGTTCCCACTTATGGGCCTCTTCCTGCTATTCACTGGATCTTCGTTCTGGATTCCCGATAGAGAGGCAAGGATTGGATGTGTTGCCCTTGGAATTGTGAGTGCACTATAGAAATCTTAGCCAATAGGCCAATTAGTCTAACATATTTTAGTATTTGTTCGGGATAGTGTACTCCCCTGGTGAAGGGCCGGTGCCATTCACATACTCAGCAGAAGCGTACCCTCTCTACATCCGTGATCTCGGTATGTCACTCGCTACAGCGACGACATGGGGTTTCAATTGGCTGCTGTCGATGACCTGGCTACCGCTTGTACGAGCATTCAAACCACAAGGAGCCTTTGGATATTACGCAGCATGGAATGGTATTGGGTTTGTTCTGGTTCTGCTCTTCCTGCCCGAGACCAAGGGAAGGACTTTGGAAGAGTTAGACAGAGTGTTCGAGGTTCCTACAAGGAGTCACATGAAGTATGGGTTGGCACAGGTTTGTATCCGGGTCAAAGCATCTACAACAAGAATTAATGCTAAATGCAAACTTTCAGGTTCCATGGTTTTTCAGGCGATACATCTTCCGACAAGATGTCCCAGCCCCCAAGATATTGGAATTAGAAGAATTAGAAGATATAGAGTACCACCCAGACGCCTTCCGGAACGGGAGCAAAGATATAGGTGAGGGGAACAGCGTTTAGGTAGGAACAGAGTTGTTTATGGGTTTTATTTATTCCCTTTGTTTTCAAGATTACCAGTTGGGGAACCCTTTCGAGTTAGTCTATTAGACTAGACGTGCTCTAAGAACTTTTTTTTATCCTATGAAGATTCGTAATAATCCGTGACTATATACCATTTGTTCCATGCTTGTAGTGACATGAATCTACTACCGGTACCCTATCCAGCGTTCGAAAAATACGGTACGGTAAATTACGCTTGGAAGGTAAAATAGGGTAGTGAAAAGCGGCATTTTCCTCCTTAAATTTTGATGCCGGGTAATACAAGTACTGTTTTCCGTCTGAGACAAGGCCACAAGCTGTTCAGACACCCCCCGCCGTACTGTACGAGTACTACCCGTGTACGAGTACTACCCGTTTTCAAAAGTATCAGGGCGCCTTGGCGCTAATACAGGCAGTATTGGCGCCAAGGCGTCCGGATACTTTTGAAAACGGGTAGTACAGTCGTGTCAGTTTAATAATTATACCCCTGCCCGGCAACCACTCAATACCATCACCCCCTCATCCCACTGGCAACTATGGCTCCCCCACTCTACCCAAGTAAAAGAAGATTGGAATAAGGAAATTTATGCCCTGTATAAGCATACAGATATGGGGTATAATAAAATAGCAAAGGCTATTGGGGTCTGCAAGGCTACTGTTCAAAAGGTAGTCACTAGAGCCAAGACAAGAGGTAGAGATACCTATTATGCTTCCAAGCAAGGCCAATCCACCAAGATTACTGATGCCAAAAGAAGAGCAGTAGAGGCTATTATCAATGCCAAGCCTCATTTAGCACTTTGCAAAATTACCCAAAAGGCAAATATTGGTCTTGGCAAGACCACTATTGACAAGATCATTTCAGAAGCTAGTTTTAAGCTTCTGATACCAAGGAAAAAGCCTTTTTAGAGGAAAGGACAGAAGGAGAAGAGAAAGGAGTTTGCTAGGAGAAGAAGGAACTGGAGAGGGGAATGGAATTGGGTGGTTTTTGTTGATGAAGCCACTATCATCTATGATCTAAATCCTGTTAGGAGAAAGGTCAGGATAGGAGCTGGTAAAAAGCTAGAAGAAAAAAACTTGAAGCCTAAATTTAAGTCAGGAAGGACTAGCATTAGTGTCTATGATGCAATAATGAAGGGTATGAGGACTGAGTTAATTCTTGTGAGAAAGAGGAGGGAGGAGGAAAGATCTAGTAAAAGAGACAGACTTAGCCTCAATTCCTACCAATATGCAACTGAGATCCACCAGCCATACCTTATCCCCTTTATAGAAGGTCTGGATAGACCTTCTGACAATATCTACCTAGCTGCAGATAATGCTTCCTGGCATGGTGGTGAGGAAAATTGAAAATTACAAGTAGACTGTGGTTAAAAAAAACGTCCTTGGCCACCCAACTCTCCAGATCTTAACCTTATTGAGAACACCTGGGCACTACTCAAAAGAGCCCTCAGAAAGTGATTCTTCAGATTGGAAAGAAAGCCTCATAGTGCTACTGAATTATTTAAGGAAGCAAAGAAGGAGTGGAATTTGATTCCCTAAGAGACATTGGATGCTTGAATAGAAAGAAGGCCTGAGAGAATTCACACTGTTTTAGATGCAGATGGAGGTTATACAAAATGGTAATTGGATTTCTTTAAAGCTTAGGTCATGTTCTTTCATCTGCTCCTTAATTGGCTTTGTATCTTGATTTTTTGTATAGTTGAATTCATTAAGTGTTGTAGTTGTAGTTGCCAGAAAGGGGTATAATTATTAAATGGATATGACTGTACTTGTACTAGAGATGTTTTGGAACGGAGTGTGGCACAATGGGAAAGTAAAGATTAGGGGTTTCTAAGGAAAGTTCAAGATAAAGAGAAAACAGAAGTTTTAGATTAGTGGACACGAAAATGGCACTAAACAGAATTAAGCGATAGGGGCAAATGAAATGTTTTTAAAAGTGAAATTTTTCATATTTAGCAAGAACATCTGTACACTAAATATACTTCCTGTCTCAATGCAATAATGAAGGAGCAAGATCTAGTACTAAGTTCAAATACAAAGACCATAACCAGCGTCCAATCATTCCCAGAAGCAGGTCCCAGCACTCAACCCACATAGGTTTCAATATTATTAAGAAATAGTTATCAGCTTACGAATGGTATGCATTTAAAGGTTTAGCCTTCCTTTCAGGTAAAAGGTTCCTAAAGTAAAATAATTATCAGTGTACAGAACTGAGTAAGTAGAAGACGTGGATAGATCCAAAGTGGCTAGTGTAACTTTACATAGTCCAAATATGAAGTCAAGTGTACAGAAGGTTGAAAGCATACTAGTAGATCAGAATACCAGAAGACAAGATAGCAAGCAACCTCAAGGCATTTACAGCCAGGAGTAAGATGGCCTAATCATGGAGCTATTATACTATATAGTAACATTTCAACCCATGTACTAGGATAACTATATGCAAAATTTACATCTTTCGAGCCATGGAAAGATAGAGTGTTTTTTATTCGCGATGAGGACCATAAGATGAAGTTGGTTCAAATTTGTTATTTACTAATTAGTCAATACATACTTGTAACACACCACCAATTTTACACAACAATTCAAGAACCTTTCTATGGACTAAATGGACTTGAAATCAATCCCCAAAGATATATAGAATGTTGGAAAAA